>NC_091285.1:23213199-23295699 GCF_032444005.1 Ranitomeya imitator
ATTAGTTGTGTGGAATCACTCCATGGTGGTTTTATTTGTGCACGATATGACAGTATTATGGTATTATATGAGCGCTATACAAGCAGTTGTCACTATACGACATGACTATTTTTCTTCTCTACTAGTTTATGCAGTACCATTCAGAATCTGTGTGGTGGTACTATACTCTGGTGGAAGTATTTTGCAAAATTGGTTAGATTTTACATTTCGGCATTTCCTGTGCTCTGTTTGGCGGGATGAATCATTCACTGTATGGCAGTATTATGTCACAGTCTATCACTGAAAGTTTTAGTTCCTTCTAGCAGTGTTAGTTACGCAGAATGATTTGGCAGTATTATTTGAGTAGTATATATTAGTAGTATTTGGCGGTATTATTCATGCACTATATGGCAGTGGCATATAACTGTGTGACAGAATGATTTGGTCTCTTTTAGTAATATTGTTAATGTATGATTATGATTACTTCATATTTGGCAATGCTACTGATAAAAGTTTCTGTTCTTTTCTAGTGGTCTTAGTGATGCAGTATTAGGCTACGTTCACATTTGCGTTGTGCGGTGCTGCGTCGGCGATGCAACGCACAGCGCAAACCAAAACGCATGCAAAACGCATTGTTTTGTGATGCATGCGTCCTTTTTTGGCATGATTTTGGACGCAAAAAAAATGCAACTTGCTGCGTCCTGTGCGCTCTGACGCGTGCGCCAAAAAAGACGCATGCGTCACAAAGCGCAATGCAACGCATGTCCATGCATCCCCATGTTAAATATAGGGGCGCATGACGCATGCGTCGCCGCGGCTGCACCCGACGCAGCCCGGCAGAACGCAAATGTGAACGTAGCCTTATTTGGTGTCTGAGATGGTATTTGTTCACTATGTAGAATCCTACAATGTTAGAGTTGGAAGGGACCTCCATGGTCATCGTGTCCAACCCCCTGCTCAATGCAGGATTCACTAAACCATCTCAGACAGATGTCTGTCCAGCCTCTGTTTGAAGACCTCCATTGAAGGAGAACTCACCATCTCTCGTGGCCGACTGTTCCACTCATTGATCATCCTCACTGTCAAAAGTGTTTTCTAATATCTAGTTTGTATCTTCTCCCTTTCAGTTTCATTCCATTGCTTCTCGTGTTTCCATATGCAAATGAGAATAAGGATGATCCTTCTACACTGTGACAGCCCTTCAGATATTTGTAGACAGCTATTAAGTCTCCTCTTAGCCTTCTCTTTTGCAAGCTAAACATTCCCAGATCCTTTAACCGTTCCTTGTAGGACATACTTTGGAGTCCGCTCACCATCCTGGCAGCTCTTCTCTGGGCAACACGGTGACTCAGTGGTTAGCATTGCAGCCTTGCAGTGCTGGTGTGCTGGGTTTAAATCCCACCAAGGACAAAATCTGCAAGGAGTTTGTATGTTCTCCCTGTGTTTGCATGATTTTTCTCTGGTTTCCTCCCACACTCCAAAGACATACTGATAGTGAATCTGGATTGTGAGCCCCAATGGGGACAGTTCCTGTAATGTCTGTAATGGTGCTGTATAAGTGAGTAAAGTAAATAAATGAAAAAACAACTTGCTCCAGTTTTTCTATGTCTTTTTAAAAAGGGGTTGCCCAGAACTGGACACAGTATTCCAGATGAGGCCTGAACAAGGAGGAGTAGAGGGGGTTAATTACTTCACGTGACCTAGATTCTACATTTCTTTTTTTATATATCCCAGAACTGTGTTTGCCTTTTTTGCTTATGCATCACTCTGTTGACTCATGTGCAGTCTGTGATCTATTAGTGTAATTAATGTAATTTTCTTTTTTCTTGCCCTGATGTAGAATCTTGCTTTTCTCCCCATTAAATACCATTCTATTAGTCGCTGCCCATTGTTCAAGCTTATTTGGAGCCTTCTGAATCCTGTCTCTGTCTTCTCTAGTGTTAGCTATCCCTCCTAGCTTTGCATCGTCTGCAAATTTGATCAGTTTACCTTCAGTTCCCTTATCTAAATCATTTATAAAAATGTTGAACAACACTGGGACCAGGACAGAGCCTTGTGGTACCCCACATGTAACACTCTTCCATTTGGATGTGCAACCATTTATCACCACTCTTTGATTACAATCACTGAGCCAGTTATGAATCCACCTAACCGTAGCCTTGTCAATCCCATACTTGGCAATTTTTTCATTGATAGTATGAGATACTTTATCAAATGCTTTGCTGAAGTCAAGATATACTATATCTACCGCATTTCCATGATCCACCCAGTCAGTGATTCCATCATAAAATAAAATTATATTAGTCTGGCATGACTTGTTTGCTACAAACCCATGCTGGCTCTGGGTAATTACTGTATTTTTATTCAAGTACTTGGATATACGCTGTTTAATGATTTGTTCAAATATCTTTCCTGGTATAGAAGTAAGACTCACTGGCCTGTAATTTTCTGGCTCCATCTTCTTTCATTTTTTGAACATAAGGACAACATTTGCCCTTCTCTAATCTTCTGAGACTACTCCTGTTTTCCTGAATTTTTCAAAGATTTTGGCTAGTGGTTCTCCAATTTCCTCTGCTAACTCTTTCAGTATCCTAGGATATAATTAATCTGGACCAGAAGATTTAAATTCATGTAAATTAGCTAAGTGTTCCCTCACCATCTCTCTGTTTATAGATAGTGTGGATTCTTCTATTCCCTCAATGGCACCGTGAAGATCAGTTGATGTTTCAATTGCTATCTTAGAGAACACAAATGCAAAATAGAATTTAAAAGTTAGTTTGGTCAATTTACCCCTTTCATCCTGTAAAAATTCTATAAATATTCAACCTTTCCCTCACTTCCGGTATTTTTCCCTCCTCATTTAAGCATGCCATCATACATCCATTACTTAAAAAACCATCCCTCGACCAAAACTGTGCCGCTAATTATAGACCTGTCTCTAATCTTCCCTTCATCTCTAAACTCCTCGAACGCCTGGTCCACTCCCGTCTTACCCGCTATCTCTCAGATAACTCTCTTCTCGACCCTCTTCAATCTGGTTTCCGCTCTTTACACTCTACTGAAACTGCCCTCACTAAAGTCTCTAATGACCTACTAACAGCTAAATCTAATGGTCACTACTCCATGCTAATTCTCTTGGATCTCTCTGCAGCATTTGATACTGTGGATCATCAGCTCCTCCTCACTATGCTCCGCTCCATCGGCCTCAAGGACACCGTTCTCTCCTGGTTCTCCTCCTATCTCTCTGACCGATCCTTCACTGTATGTTTCGCTTGTTCCTCCTCCTCTCACCTTCCCCTTACTGTTGGGGTTCCTCAAGGATCAGTCCTAGGCCCCCTCCTCTTCTCTTTGTATACTGCCCCTATTGGACAAACAATCAGTAGATTTGGCTTCCAGTACCATCTCTATGCTGACGACACCCAACTATACACTTCTTCTCCTGATCTCACGCCTGCCTTATTAGAAAACACCAGTGATTGTCTTACCGCTGTCTCTAGCATCATGTCCTCCCTCTATCTGAAACTAAACCTGTCAAAAACTGAACTCCTCGTGTTCTCTCCCTCTACTAACCTACCTTTGCCTGACATTGCCATCTCCGTTTGCGGTTCCACCATTACTCCAAAGCAACATGCCCGCTGCCTTGGGGTCATCCTTGATTCTGACCTTTCATTCACCCCCCACATCCGATCACTGGCTCGCTCTTCTTACCTGCATCTCAAAAACATTTCTAGAATTCGCCCTTTTCTTACTTTCGACTCTGCAAAAACTCTTACTGTTTCACTTATTCATTCTCGTCTGGACTATTGTAACTCTCTACTAATCGGCCTCCCTCTTACCAAACTCTCCCCGCTCCAATCTGTCCTGAATGCTGCTGCCAGGATCATATTCCTCACCAACCGTTACACCGATGCCTCTACCTTGTGCCAGTCATTACACTGGTTACCCATCCACTCAAGAATCCAGTACAAAACTACTACCCTCATCCACAAAGCACTCCATGGCTCAGCACCACCCTACATCTCCTCTCTGGTCTCAGTCTACCACCCTACCCGTGCCCTCCGCTCCGCTGATGACCTCAGGTTAGCATCCTCAATAATCAGAACCTCGCACTCCCGTCTCCAAGAGTTTACACGTGCTGCGCCGATTCTTTGGAATGCACTACCTAGGATAATACGATTAATCCCCAATCCCCACAGTTTTAAGCGTGCCCTAAAAACTCATTTGTTCAGACTGGCCTACCGCCTCAATGCATTAACCTAACGATCCCTGTGTGGCCTATATTAAAAAAAAAAAAAAAAAATTAATTAACTGGTTCATGCAGCTTTACATGAACACCCAAGCCTTACACTATGGCTGGTCCGAATAACTATAGCAATTGTTACCATCCACCTCTCGTGTCTCCCCTTTTCCTCATAGTTTGTAAGCTTACGAGCAGGGCCCTCACTCCTCTTGATATCTGTTTTGAACTGTATTTCTGTTATGCTGTAATGTCTATTGTATGTACAAGTCCCCTCTATAATTTGTAAAGCGCTGCGGAATATGTTGGCGCTATATAAATAAAAATTATTATTATTATTATTATAATATCTTTGACTTTTCTCTTACTTTTGACCTACCCCCCAAATCCTTTTTTCCTGCTTTTGATCTCCCTTGCAAGCCTCACTTCATTACTGGCTTTACCTCTTCTAACTTTCGCTCTGCATTCTTTGCAGATAGCATCATATTATTCTTTAGATATGTCCCCTTCTTTCCAATAATTAATTAATATGCATTTATTTTTTCCTTTTTAACATGTGTTTATGTTCTGTGTTCCTCCATTCTGGTCTCTATACATGCTACCAATTCTTCCTTCTTTTCAGGATTGCTACGGATTTTGCGGTGAGAATTTCATTTAGCTAAATCTCCCATCCTTCTTGGACATTTCTGCCCTTTAGAACAAGCATCCATTGGACCTTTCCTACCCTCTTTCTGAGTACATTAAAATCTGCCTTTCTGAAGTCCAAACTTAAAAAATGTAACTTGGCAGAATTAGGTCCAAGATGGCAGATTTTCTTATTCTCTCTTCTACCTTTTGAAAGATAATGTTGTAAGTAAGAGAAGATAAGAATTTTCTGGACCCATTACTTTTACCCAACAAATATCTGGATAGTTAAAATCTCCCATGATCACTATTTCGTACTTATTTGATAAGAGACATCTGATGTAAAAAGAGTCAACATATATCTTCATTCTGACCAAGTGGCCTATCTTTAGTAAACACCTACAATTGGGTCATTTCTGATCTTCTCTCCTTGAATTCTAACCCAAACTGTTTCTACAGAGCTACCAGTCTCTGAAGCTTGGATCTCTGTGGAGATATGCACTTTATAAACATACCATTGTATGCATTCAACATCTCCCTTCTTCTTAATCCTGTTGCTAAAAAATAAGTTGTAGCCTTCAAGGTTTTATTCCGTGTATGTGTCATATCACCAAGATTCAGTGATGCCTATGACATCAGATCTCATTATATATATATATTTGGTATTTGGCAGTGTTATTTAGTCAGTATTACTTGTGCACTGTATGACGGTATAATTAATTCATGGCCCTAGCATGTATGACAGAAGGCTTTTTTCTTTGCTAGTATTATTACTTATGTGGTAACATTTGGCGTGTACAATACAGATGTGGTTTTTATCAGTATTAGTTAGTCAGCATAGCTTGTGCACTGAATGAAGGTATAATTAATTCACTGTATGGCCGTAGTATGAATAACAAAAGGTTTTATTCTTTACTGGTATGTGGTAACATTTGGTGTCTTGGGCTAGTTTCACATTTGCGTTAAAAAACGCAGCGTTTTTAACACAAACGCAGGTGGTGCAAAAAATGCATGTAAACGCTTGCAAACGCTGCGTTTTTTTAGATGCATGCGTTTTTGCATGTGGTAAAAAAAACGCAGCGTTTTGACGCGTTTACATGCGTTTTTTCCTGCGTTTGCATTTTTGAAACACATGATGAGAAGTGTGTGACAGCTGCCAATCATCAAAATCAACTAGAAAACCCACTATAAACAGAAATAGCTAGGGTTAGGGTTAGGATCCCTAGGGTTAGGGTTAGGGTTAGGATCCCTAGGGTTAGGATTAGGATCCTAGTAACCCCAAATGTTCCCTAGGGTTAGGGTTAGGGTTAGGATCCCTAGGGTTAGAGTTAGGGTTAGGATCCCTAGGGTTAGGATCCCTAGTAACCCTAGGGATCCTAACCCTAACCCTAGGGATCCTAACCCTAACCCTAGGGATCCTAACCCTAACCTTAGGGATCCTAACCCTAGCTATTTCTGTTTATAGTGGGTTTTCTAGTTGATTTTGATGATTGGCAGCTGTCACACACTTCTCACTTCTGTCACACCCTAACCCTGACCCTAGGGATCCTAACCCTAACCCTAACCCTAGGGTTAGGATCCCTAGTAACCCTAGGGATCCTAACCCTAGGAATCCTAACCCTAACCCTAGGGATCCTAACCCTAACCCTTAGGGTTAGGATCCTAACCCTAACCCTTAGGGTTAGGATCCCTAGGGTTAGGGTTAGGGTTGGGGTTAGGATCCCTAGGGTTAGGGTTAGGGTTGGGGGGTGGCTTATCAGTGTGTATTCTTGTGTTTTTCTATTGAAACGCATGCGTTTAAAAACGCATGCAAACGCATGTGCTTAAAAACGCATGCGTTTACATAGACAGCAAAACGTTTTTTTGCCGCAAAAAAAATGCATGTGTTTTTTTGCGGCAAAAAAACGCCGCTAGAAATTACTACAGGTTGCATTTCCGCAACAAAACGCAAGCATAGAAACGACGCATGCGTCGTCAAAACGCGGCAAAACGCATGCAAAAAAAACATGCGTATTTAATGTTAAGTATAGAAAAAAAAACGCATGCATTTTTTTGCGCTAAAACGCAGCTGCAAAAAAGGCAAATGTGAAACCAGCCTTAGGTGGTATTTGTGCACTTTATAGATGTGGTATTTGGCAGTCAGTGCTGCTTGCGCACTTTATGGCGGTGGGATTAATTCACTGCATGGCCATGTTATGTATAACAGAAGGTTTTATTATTTAATGGTAGTAATGGTTTTTGCTGTTCTATGTGGCATTTGCTCACTACTTAGTTGTGATATTTGGCGGTATTACTTAGTATTGCTTGTGCACTGTATGGCGGTATGGTTAATACACTGTATGGAATGATACTTATAAGAGATGTTTTTGTTCTTTTCTAATAGTATTAGTTATGCAGACCATTTGGCGTCTGAGGTGGTATTTGCTCACTATATACCATAGTTGTGGTATTTGGCAGTATTATTTGTATGTCAGATTTCGACTTCATTTCTTTATGATCCTGTGATCGATTTCTATTTGCCTCAGGCCAAGAATGGATAGAATTAAACTCCCTTCTTTCATCCATTACGTGTTCACTTGCAGGTAATTAGCTAATTCCTGATTCAACCTCTGACTCACATAGGTAATTTGTCATGCATGCTGATAATCATCCAGCGGTTTTTATGGCTGCACTACAGACCCAAATCCTGCCCTCCTATACTGGCGGCCCCCTTCTCTTCTGCTCCTGGTGATCACCAATATCTACCTACTTTTAATGAGGAGGAGACAGGAGAAGGCAACGAGGTCTGCAAGAGAAAAAAAGAAACAATACAAACATCATAATTCACAATTAGAGAAGCCTTCAGTGTATGATAACCCCGACCCTAGCCAATAGGGCAGTGCAGAATAGTGAGTGCAGCTCTGGAGTTTAAAAGATGTAACTCAGGATCAGTAATGTAATGTATGTACACAGTGACTGCACCAGCAGAATAGTGAGTGCAGCTCTGGGGTATTATACAGGATGTAACTCAGGATCAGTAATGTAATGTGTGTACACAGTGACTGCACCAGCAGAATAGTGAGTGCAGCTCTGGAGTATAATACAGGATGTAACTCAGGATCAGTAATGTAATGCATGTACACAGTGACTGCACCAGCAGAATAGTGAGTGCAGCTCTGGGGTATAATACAGGAGGTAACTCAGGATCAGTAATGTAATGCATGTACACAGTGACTGCACCAGCAGAATAGTGAGTGCAGCTCTGGAGTATAATACAGGGTGTAACTCAGGATCAGTAATGTAATGTATGTACACAGTGACTGCACCAGCAGAATAGTAGTGAGCGCAGCTCTGGAGTATAATACAGGAGGTAACTCAGGATCAGTAATGTAATGCATGTACACAGTGACTGCACCAGCAGAATAGTGAGTGCAGCTCTGGAGTACAATACAGGATGTAACTCAGGATCAGTAATGTAATGTATGTACACAGTGACTGCACCAGCAGAATAGTGAGTGCAGCTCTGGGGTATAATACAGGATGTAACTCAGGATCAGTAATGTAATGTATGTACACAGTGACTGCACCAGCAGAATAGTGAGTGCAGCTCTGGGGAATCATACAGGATGTAACTCAGGATCAGTAATGTAATGTATGCACACAGTGACTGCACCAGCAGAATAGTGAGTGCAGCTCTGGAGTATAATACAGGATGTAACTCAGGATCGGTAATGTAATGTATGTGCACAGTGACTGCACCAGCAGGATAGTGGGTGCAGCTCTGCTCAGCTGCTGCTCATTGTGCTAATTGTGGGTGCGGTCGCTGCTGAACCTGCAGTGTGCTCCTGAGCTCCAGAGAACCACCATCTCTCCACCTGGGGACCTGCTCTCTCTCTTACCCAGGGAGGGAGTGGGTTTCCTGGGATGAGTGAGGGAGCCAAGTCCCAGGCTTCTGCTTCCCGGACCAGGCTGGCGGGGGGCAGAAGGAACCAGCAACCAGCCTGCACATCAGAGGATTCGGGGGTGAGACGCTCCACCAGGAGTCGCAGCAATGTGGCTCCTACTCCCCCCAGGTCTGCAGAGACCCAGAGAAGCCGCAAGGCTTCCATGGAGGAGAAGCCTGCTAGTATGCAAGATGGCGGCCCTTCTGGAGGAAAGCTGAGTGCTCACGGAGGTGAGGCCGACCTCACCGAGGAGGGTTGGGCGCTGCAGGGTCCCCAGGAGTCTGTGACCACCTATGCCTCCCAGGTCATGAGCCACCTCCGTGAGTATGAAGATGCTAGCAAGAGACTGATGAGACTCCGGGAGGAGCTGTGCTGCACAAGCAACAAAGCTGCAAGTTCCTCCAAACCGAGGAAGAATCAGCTCCAGGCGGAGGTAAGGAGACTGAAAGTGGACATCAATGAGCTTGAAGTCAGAAAAGCTTTCATAAGAGAAAAAAGTGGACCGTTTAAGGAAAAACTTATTAATGAAGATCGATTCAGGGAAATGGCTGAAAACAGAGAGCAAAGGCAGATGGGGCTGCAGCCTGAGTGCCAGGTGGATGATGATGATGAGGAGGAGGATGACCAGCAGAAAGCTCCACCTGGCAGCCCTCTTAGTCACTCAGAGGCCACGTGCAGCGAGCTCCCTGCTGGACAGGCGACGATGACATCTCGTCGCAGTTCTGCTGGCTCTGGGGAGGACAGTGACATCGGCCAGGGAGGGGCGCTAATGGCAGAGATCAAGCTGCTGGAGTCCCCAGTGTGCCTTCAGAACTTCCATCTTGGTGATGATTTACCAGAGGAGGCACCTGGGGGCCAGAAGAAAAAGGTAAAGAAGATCAAACCTAAGCTGCAGGAAGCGGTAAGCTATGTATATGCCCCCCTCCCTGTACCCCCTGAGTCGGCTGCAGGGTCAGCTCACTGTATAAGCCCCGTTGCCCAGCCCAGCCCGGGTTCTGCTGTGGATCCGGTGCAAAGGCGCGGGGAGATTACAGAGCACGGTAATGAGGCGCAGAGCTCCGTCTCTGCTTGTAGTAGCGGGGATGTAGCAGCAGGTGCATCAGCCAAGAGGCTGGACAGTGAGGGCGGCCCGGCGGCGGGCAAACGCAAACGATCAGGCCACGATGCTGTGGTGCGCTCCTCAGTGGGAGGGGGGAGCGGCCCAGTGTCGGGGGCAGCTCCGGTAGCCTCGGTGCCCTTGAATGCTGTTGCCGCTGATCACTTAGTTGAGGAGCGGCGGCAGTGTGAGGGGGTTGCTGGGGCTGGGAGTTCCGGTCCTCCTCCCAAAGTCCTGTTCTGTGTTGGCGCTGCTGGTCAACAAGATGCTGACATAAAGGATCAGCGGCGCCCCACAGTGGCGAAAGATAAACGGCGCCTGGTAACAGTAAAGCAGCGGAAAATATCATCTGATGATGCGGAGGGCACACGTAAGACCAGGGGTGAGGTCTCCTCCAGTTCTGTGGAGGAGAATCAGCCCCTTGTGCCTGATGATGTGGAGGTCAAAATGTCACCCCCTGTTGTCACTGGTCCAGCAGGAGTGAATGTGGTGGTGGGTATGGATGAGGAAAACTCTTTGTCTAGTGGTGTGGTTGCTGGTTTGGTAGAGGGTGAGGGGGTTATGGAGGTGGGTAATAGTGATGCTGTTGGTGTGGATGTGGTCACTGGTCCGGTTGCCCCCCCGGTGGTGGCAGCGCCTGTCAGGAGTTATGCCGCTGTCACCTCCGGGGGAAATAGGGCATCCTCCTCATCTCCGGGCTCTGGGGACGGCATGTTGCAACGGCGTCTCCTGGAGGCTCTAAAGAAGGGGGAAAGATCACTAATGGTAGAGGGTCGAGAGGTTGATCTATCCTTCTGGATAGAGAGGCATGGCCTCGGGGCCTTCCAAGAACAAAGAGGGGGGGATACAGTGTGGTCCCTCCCAACAGCCGGGCCGGGTAGTGTGCGTAGGAATGTGGTCCGTCTTCAGTGGAGGGGCAATGATGCGTGTCCTCCAAGGTCTAAAGTTGTGGAGCTCCTGCTGAGGATGGGCTTCAGTGCGATTGACATCTATGCCTTGATACATCCCTATTCCACACCTAATTTTGATGTCAGCTTTGTTTGGCCGGAGGGGCTGGAGCTCTTCTGGTCGAACTATGAGTTGGCAAAAAATGAGCCCGGCTGGCGAGACTTTGCCGTTCAGGTGGTGTCTCGCCAAAACCAAGTCAAGAAAGTGACCGTGATGACTTGTAACGAGTCACTTTCTTGTTATGACATCATGACGTGGCTTAGCCGGTATGGAGAGGTGGTAGAAATGCCAAAGAAAAACCGTGACGAGTTTGGTATCTGGTCAGGGGCCTGGACGTTTGTGGTAAAACTTAAGCGTTCAGGTGGTACGGTTGCCCACATACCATCATCTGCCTTCCTGGGTAGGGATCGTATCCTGGTCTTCTACCAGGGGCAACCGAAGCTCTGCCACAAGTGCGGCGACCCCACACACTTCAGCGCAAACTGCACTGTGCAGAAGTGTGCACTGTGTGGGGATATCGGCCATCTTGCTGCATCTTGTGTGGAGATTAGGTGTCACCTGTGTGGTGACTTAGGTCACCCATTCAGCCGTTGTCCTCGCTCCTTCGCTAATGCAGTCGTGACCCCGGTGGGAGAAAGCCGTGAGGCTGATTCTGCTGGGGAAGGGACTAGCAGGGGTGAAGGAGCTGAGGGGCCAAGGAAGAAAAGCAATAAAAAGACGCCTGCCCAGCTAAGGCGTCTAGACAAGCGCAGACAGGATAGGGAGCTGGGCGAGCCTCGTACTACTGGGGCGGCCCCTGTTCTGGATGCCAGTCTTGCTGCTGAGGCCCCGAGGGATGATGAGTTGGATGAGGAGGTCAGGAGGATCCACAGGGAGGAAAGTGCCACTGCCTCAGAGTCCTCCCATTATGAAAGTATGGATGAGGATAATATGCAGTGGCCAGAGGACAAGCGTAAGCTCGGCACCAAAAAGAAGAGAAAGAAGGGAGATAAAACATCTTCTCCCGCTCTGACCAAGGTACCTAAGGAAGGAAAAACCGACTCCCCTCTGGTTGGTCTTTCTAACCGGTTCCAAGCCCTTGAAAACATCTCTTCCTCTGAGGAGGAAGCTGAGGGTGAGGTTCTGGCTTCGGCGGGGCTCACAGGGGACGCCGAGTCTCCTCCTTCTGGGAATGTAAGATCCTTGGAGGGAGGGACTGGCCCAGAGTCCGGAGACGAGGACCAAAAAAATAAAAAACACGTGGGAATGGATACTTCATTGTCATTAAAGAGGGGGAAGGATTCCTCCTCTGAGGCAGAGGATAAGGGGAGTGGGAAAAAGAAAGCCATCTAACTCAATCACCAATGATGGCGGTACCCACTCCGTTGACGCTGGCGTCCATTAATGTCGCCAGCATAAAGTCAAATACAGCTAGATTTGCAGCCTTTGATTTTCTCAGCCGGGTTGAAGCTGACATTTTCTTTTTGCAAGAGACCAGGCTGCCAAACATGGCAGATGTGTTTAAAGCTAAGAGGGAGTGGAGACTCGGGCCCTCCTATTGGTCTCTTGCGGCCGAGCCGTATAGCGGAGAGCCGGTCCTTTTTACCGCACCGGTGGAATGCCGACGGGTTATTGAGTTAGAAATGGGCAGGTGCCTGATCTTAGATGTCCTCATGAAGGGACAAGAGCTCCGGCTCATTAACATCTATGGTCCCCAATCTAAGTGGGACCGGAAGTGTCTCTTTATGAGGATCAAGCCCTACCTTTTTACAAGTCGGCAGGTTGTCTTTGGAGGGGACTTCAATGCTGTCACGAGGCCCCGAGATAGAGGAGGTTCCAGAGACAAGCTGACTTATGATAGCGTCGCCCTTAATAGTATAGCTAGTGAGGCTCGCCTGGTGGATGTCCACATTCGGCACACCCCAGGCCACGAGGGGTTCACCTATCATAGAGGTAACTGTAGGTCCAGAATAGATAGGTTTTATTTAAAGGAGGAAGCTGTCTCTTCAGCAGTGTCTGTTGTTGAGGTGGAGTTCTCCGACCACTGTTTAATTTTGTTTTCTCTGAATGTTACAGAGACCCTCCGGATGGGAAGAGGCTTTTGGAGGCTCAATTCATCTCTCTTGGAAGAAGCGGAGATAAGACAGTCCTTTGAGGATTTTCTTCAGAGCCAGGTACCATTACTGGATCTTTGTAGTAGTAAGTCAGAGTGGTGGGAGATGTTCAAGGAAAGGGTGGCGAGATTCTTCCGCCAGCTCTCGAGCCTCAGGAGTCTGAGCAGGTACCGCCTGTATCAGAGTCTGAGGAGGAAACTCGAGCATCTTGTCTCAACTGGAGGTAGCCGCGAGGAGATCTCCAGAGTGAAATCTTTGCTTATGAGGTGTCAGTACGATAGACACGCATCTTTGGTTTTTGAGAGGGATTACGGGAAGTACCGCTCGCCCGACCCTTACAGAAACTGCAAGATGTCAGTGAATAGTAAAGTGGTTACAGGACTGGTCGACACTACGGGGTCCCTGAGGCGATCCAGATCAGGGATCCTGGAGGTTGTCAGATCCTTCTACTCGCACCTCTTGGGGAAGAGTGATCTTGATTGGGATGAGATGTCGGCTTTCCTGGCTGAAGCTGTCCCCGAACCAGGGGTAGACCCCTCTCTTGACATTTTGACAGAAATGATCAGGGAAGAGGACGTTCAGTTGGCGATTGAAGGGCTTGCCCCCAAAAAATCGCCTGGTCCAGATGGCTTAACATCTGAATTCTATAAGACCTTTAAGGACGTTTTGGTTCCCCTCTTGACTGAGGTATTCAATGAGTGTCTTTCCTCGGGCACTCTGCCGAAGTCAATGAGGAGGTCTGCTCTGATCATCTTGTCAAAGGGTAAGGACCCGTCTTGCATTGAGAACTGGCGTCCCATAGCGCTTCTCAATGCAGACAGGAAGGTTCTGGCAAAGGTGCTGTTTAATCGGCTGGTGAAATTTGCACCCCGACTCCTTTCGGGGGCCCAGCATTGCTCTGTTCCAGGCCGCAGCACATTTAGTGCTGTGCTCTGTGTCCGAGAGGCAGTGGAGCAGGGTAGGGCTGGTCACTGGAAGGGGTACATGCTGTCACTGGACCAGGCAAAAGCGTTTGATCGGGTTAATCATGAGTACCTCTGGTCCGTCCTTCTGAGATATGGCCTGCCGGGGGGGTTTGTTGATTGGCTTAAGACCTTGTACAGTGGGGCAGAGAGTTTTCCGCTTGTGAATGGTTGGATTGGCAGCTCTTTTGATGTTGGGTCCGGTGTTCGCCAGGGTTGTCCCTTGAGCCCGCTGCTGTACGTGTTTGCGATTGACCCTCTTCTTAGGAGGGTGGAGCGTGGACCGTTGGCCGGGATTGGGATGGACCAGGCAGCACCGGAAGCCACTCTGAGGGTGGTGGCGTATGCTGATGATGTCACTGTGTTTGTTTCCTCTCATGAGGAGGCAGGGTGGCTGATGTCAGAGGTAGATCGCTACTCAGAGGCATCCGGGTCCAAGATCAACCGGGATAAGTGTGAGAGTCTCTGGCTGGGAGGAGGAGATCCTGGTTTTGATCTCCCGGACACCCTTCCAGGACCCAAAGTCTCTGCAAAAGTCCTTGGCATCGAATTTGGCCAGGGGGATTACCCCAAACAAAATTGGGACAGCAGGCTAGAGATCGCCACTCAGAAGGTGAACCAATGGAAGGGTTGGTCTTTGACCCTAAGGGAAAGGGTAAACCTGATCAAAACTTACCTGCTCCCTTTACTGATTTATCTGGGCAGTGTATGCATCTTGCCGGAATCTCTCTGGACTCGGGTCTACAGTTTGTTCTTCCAACTGTTATGGGGGAATAGACTGAACCTGGTCAAGAGGGAGGTTACTTACCGTACGAGGAGACTAGGAGGGTTGGGTATGGTCAACCCTGTGGTATTCCTTGTGGATACCTTCATTAAGATCAATATCGCAAACCTCTGGAAAGAGAGGGCTCCTCCGTGGGTATTCTCCTGTAGGGGATGGTTTCAGCCTTTCTTCCAGGAATGGGAGACAGGAGGGCATGTGAAGGATCTTCGCACACCGCATGGACATCTTCCGGCTTACGCTACCTTGGTTCTGAAGGTAATTCGTCGGTGGGGTCTGGGAATGTGGGAGATCAGGACTCTGCCAAGGAAACTCCTTGACATTAGGGTTCTATTGACCCATTTCCAGAGGCCTCTGGCGCTCAGGGACTGCCCAAGTCGGGATCTTGGGGTGGGTCTGCATCTTTTGAATTCTATCAGGATCCCCTCGAAATTTTGGGACTTGGCTTGGCGCTGCTTCCATGGGAAACTGTGTGTGAGGGACAATCTGAAGTGTAGGAGCTCTGAGGACAGGAATTGTCCTCGGGAGCATTGTGGTACCTTGCTGGAAAGCATGGACCACTTCCTGCTTCATTGTCCCTTCAACACAGAGGTATACAACAGGGTGGGCGCCTTCATTGGCTGGTCTCGGCTGGCCGGTCTCTCCTATGCGGAATGGGCCTATGGAGCATTCGGAGACCTTGGTGGTCGGGACCGCTGCACCTTATTTCTAGTTAGCGCAGTGGTTAGGTATCACACGTGGAACGCACGGTGCTTAGTATCGACGCAACGAAAAATCCTCCCAGTGGAAGATGTGTTTAGGACCATACTCGGTGACCTGGTGAAGGTGCGCTCTCTGGAGTATGGGAGACTGGGCGCACGGAGGGCCGCTCTCCTCTGGAGGGGCTTTTCTTTTAGTGTGCCCTAGTCTGGTCATCTCCTTTCCTGGTGGTGGGCTGATGCTGACACTGTAGATTTTTGTTTTGTTTGATCATTATACAGTGATGTAGGGCTGCAGGCGCCGAACTTGGGCTTCGTGATTTGTAATTATTGTGGTGTGTGCTGCTGTATATAATGTATATATTGTATATAGGGATATAGAATTGGGTGTAGGTGTTAGGTTGGGTGGTGGGAAAAGGGGGAGGTGGGATTATCTTGTGGGACTATAGGACACTGGGTTGTTTGGAGGAAAACTGGCACTGCCTGATCTGGCCTATGGACGTTGGACATGGACTGAGGCATGAGACGCAGGACCAGCTCTCAGGTCAGTGCGGGGGGTTGGGAATGAAGGATAGCTTAGTATTGTATATATTTGTGTAATTTGTAGTTATTTTATTTAAAACTAAAAAAAAAAAAAGTTCATGTATATAGTTTTTGTTTGCCATTGTTTATTTTATTTGTTATTATTATTTTGTTTGGTGACCGGACCAGAAGGTCAAAGTAGTTATTCTGTATATACTGTATAATATGTGTGAGAGGAGAGAATGAGCGGCTGGACCAGTGTTCAGTATACTGATTATTTTCTGGCTAATATTTTTGTTATGTTTTCTGCTATTATTATTGTTATGTTTTTCATTTTTATAATAAAAGATCTACAGGAGGTAACTCCGGATCAGTAATGTAATGTATGTACACAGTGACTGCACCAGCAGAATAGTAGTGAGCGCAGCTCTGGGGTATAATACAGGATGCAACTCAGGATCAGTAATGTAATGTATGTACACAGTGACTGCACCAGCAGAATAGTGAGTGCAGCTCTGGGGTATAATACAGGAGGTAACTCAGGATCAGTAATGTAATGTATGTACACAGTGACTGCACCAGCAGAATAGTGAGTGCAGCTCTGGGGTATAATACAGGATGTAGCTCAGGATCAGTAATGTATGTACACAGTGACTGCACCAGCAGAATAGTGAGTGCAGCTCTGGAGTATAATACAGGATGTAACTCAGGATCAGTAATGTAATGTATGTACACAGTGACTGCACCAGCAGAATAGTGAGTGCAGCTCTGGAGTATAATACAGGATGTAACTCAGGATCAGTAATGTGATGTATGTACACAGTGATTGCACCAGCAGAATAGTGAGTGCAGCTCTGGGGTATAATACAGGATGTAACTCAGGATCAGTAATGTAATGTATGTACACAGTGACTGCACCAGCAGAATAGTGAGTGCAGCTCTGGAGTATAATACAGGATGTAACTCAGGATCAGTAATGTAATGTATGTACACAGTGATTGCACCAGCAGAATAGTGAGTGCAGCTCTGGGGTATAATACAGGATGTAACTCAGGATCAGTAATGTAATGTATGTACACAGTGACTGCACCAGCAGAATAGTGAGTGCAGCTCTGGAGTATAATACAGGATGTAACTCAGGATCAGTAATGTGATGTATGTACACAGCGACTGCACCAGTAGAATAGTGAGTGCAGCTCTGGGGTATAATACAGGATGTAACTCAGGATCAGTAATGTAATGTATGTACACAGTGACTGCACCAGCAGAATAGTGAGTGCAGCTCTGGGGTATAATACAGGATGTAACTCAGGATCAGTAATGTAATGTATGTACACAGTGACTGCACCAGCAGAATAGTGAGTGCAGCTCTGGAGGATAATACAGGATGTAACTCAGGATCAGTAATGTAATGTATGTACACAGTGACTGCACCAGCAGAATAGTGAGTGCAGCTCTGGGGTATAATACAGGATGTAACTCAGGATCAGTAATGTAATGTATGTACAGAGTGACTGCACCAGCAGAATAGTGAGTCCAGCTCTGGGGTATAATACAGGATGTAACTCAGGATCAGTAATGTAATGTATGTACACAGTGACTGCACCAGCAGAATAGTGAGTGCAGCTCTGGAGGATAATACAGGATGTAACTCAGGATCAGTAATGTAATGTATGTACACAGTGACTGCACCAGCAGAATAGTGAGTGCAGCTCTGGAGGATAATACAGGAGGTAACTCAGGATCAGTAATGCAATGTATGTACACTGACCGCACCAGCAGAATAATGAGTGCAGCTCTGGAGTATAATACAGGATGTAACTCAGGATCAGTAATGTAATGTATGTACACAGTGACTGCACCAGCAGAATACTGAGTACAGCTCTGGAGGATAATACAGGAGGTAACTCAGGATCAGTAATGCAATGTATGTACATTGACCGCACCAGCAGAATAGTGAGTGCAGGTCTGGAGTATAATACAGGAGGTAACTCAGGATCAGTAATGTATGTATATGTATGTACACAGTGACTGCACCAGCAGAATAGTGAGTGCCGCTCTGGGGTATAATACGGGATGTAACTCAGGATCAGTAATGTAATGTATGTACACTGACTGCACCAGCAGAATAGTGAGTGCAGCTCTGGGGTATAATACAGGATGTAACTCAGGATCAGTAATGTAATGTATGTACACTGACTGCACCAGCAGAATAGTGAGTGCAGCTCTGGGGTATAATACAGGATGTAACTCAGGATCAGTAATGTAATGTATGTACACTGACTGCACCAGCAGAATAGTGAGTGCAGCTCTGGTGTATAATACAGGATGTAACTCAGGATCAGTAATGTAATGTATGTACACAGTGACTGCACCAGCAGAAGAGTGAGTGCAGCTCTGGGGTATAATACAGGATGTAACTCAGGATCAGTAATGTAATGTATGTACACAGTGACTGCACCAGCAGAATAGTGAGTGCAGCTCTGGTGTATAATACAGGATGTAACTCAGGATCAGTAATGTAATGTATGTACACAGTGACTGCACCAGCAGAATAGTGAGTGCAGCTCTGGGGTATAATACAGGATGTAACTCAGGATCAGTAATATAATGTATGTACACAGTGACTGCACCAGCAGAATAGTGAGTGCAGCTCTGGGGTATAATACAGGATGTAACTCAGGATCAGTAATATAATGTATGTACACAGTGACTGCACCAGCAGAAGAGTGAGTGCAGCTCTGGGGTATAATACAGGATGTAACTCAGGATCAGTAATGTAATGTATGTACACAGTGACTGCACCAGCAGAATAGTGAGTGAAGCTCTGGTGTATAATACAGGATGTAACTCAGGATCAGTAATGTAATGTATGTACACAGTGACTGCACCAGCAGAATAGTGAGTGCAGCTCTGGGGTATAATACAGGATGTAACTCGGGATCAGTAATGTAATGTAATGTATGTGCACAGTGACTGCACCAGCAGAATAGTGAGTGCAGCTCTGGGGTATAATACAGGAGGTAACTCAGGATCAGTAATGTAATGTATGTACATAGTGACTGCACCAGCAGAATAGTGAGTGCAGCTCTGGAGTATAATACAGGGTGTAACTCGGGATCAGTAATGTATACACAGGTAATGCTATTCTAAACTTAATATCCCTGTAATAGGACTGATATATGATATTATTTATCAGCTCCTCTCCTAACCGTGGCCTGTTCTTGGTATTAGTGGGTGTAGTACTGCACTCTGACCACAGGTGTCTCTGTCTCTGATCAGCAGACTCACGTTTTCTAATCTCCATTATTCCCTGTAAATCTATTAAGGATCCCATGTAAACTCCATGTACAGTCATGTAGAATCGCTCCCTCTCCCGGACTTGTAAAATCCCTCTATTCCGTGCCAACATGAATTGGTGCCACTTTCGCTATAATCCTTCATCCCGGCACCTGAATTGATGGCAGCCCTGGGGAACGTCGTTAGGAATTTTCGCCTTCTCTCGAGGGTCTGTAAAATGTAAGGGTTTGGATAAGTGCAATTAATTTTACAGAGCGTCGTGCACACGTGGGCAGCTGACATCCGCACGTTCGCCTGTGAGCGGAGGACACATTTGTACTTCATGCGTTCATCTTTGTAAGCCGCGCAGACAGTCCGCGTTTAATAAGCACCGACTGCACCGCCAATTGTTTAAAAAAAAAATTCTGAAGGTGAAAAACACTGTGGCATTTTTATTTTTATTTTTTTTCAGCGTATAAAAAGGTTTTATGAACTATAGTCCCCGCACAGCACAAGCCTGCAGCTGTTGTATACTCCTACAGATCCAGGCTAAGAAACAGCATAGCCCTTTATAATTAAATTAAAAAAATAACAAAACGCAATAATCAGAGATTATTTTGATTGTGTATGCAGAAAAAAAGCAGCAGAAAAAAATCATCATTTACACTACGTGTGAACATTGCCTTAAAGTAATTTTCCTGATTAAGGCTGCAAGTCTGCAGGGACTCTATGTCTCTGCAGACTTGCGAATCCTCACATCACGCTGTGCACTGTGAGGATTTTTCCAGTGCTGGCACCGGGCAGTCGTGTAATTTGAAGTATGTGATTTGCATATTTCTGGCCATATTCCGACTAGACCTCATTCAATACACTTGCACTTGCAGGCCGAGCAAGTCTAGTTGGCATGTGACCGGTGTTATAATTATTTATTATTATAGCGCCATTTATTCCTTGGCGCTTTACATGTGAAAAGGGGTATACTGTATACATAATAAATAACAAGCACAGTAATCCTAAACATGTCATGACTGGTACAGGAGGAGAGGACCCTGCCCGTGAGGGCTCACAGTCTACAAGGATATATACGGTATATCACAAAAGTGAGTACACCGCTCACATTTTTGTAAATATTTTATTATATATTTTCATGAGACAACACTGAGGATATGACACTTTGATACAATGTAAAGTAGTCAGTGTACAGCTTCTGTAAATGTGGTACACTCTAAATAACTCACAAACAGCCATTAATGTCTAAACTGCTGGCAACAAAAGTGAGTACACCCCTAAGTATATGTGGCGCCACAGCATCCTGGTCGTCACAGTAATGTCGTTTTCCTCATGGGGAGAGTGATGTTACGTTTGGAGGCAAGAAAGGATAACTGTCACCAGGTACCACCAGCATGCAACATATTCACACTCCAGGCCACCAGGGGGAGCTTTTGATCCTATTTACTAGGTGATTCCCAATATATATACTGTATAACTGGTAGTCTGTAGGGAGAGTTAGTCAGTTCCAGACAGCCATCTGAGGAGGATAGAGTGTCCACGGAGCTGTGCATGCCCTAAGAGCTGCAGCTCCCAGAAAGAGACATTTTAGAAAGCAGAATTGATTGCAGCGAGCGTGCAGGAAAGCAGAGCAGGCTGCTTCCTTATGAGGTGCAGAACACCGGTAGCTGAACACCGAGGTTGTAAGGACCTCCACGCCTTACATCAAAGACCGTCAGGACAGCTGAACTGCAAGTTCCCTGTCCGACCTAATACCCAGGTGGCACGGTGACACCCCACAGAGCCGGGTCATCTAAGAGACCCTATAAACAGGCTCAAGTCACCAGTCATACGGGTTTTGTCCTATCCTATACGGTGGACAGAGAGAGAGACAACACATCTGTGAGGACCTTACAAGAGCTTTGCAGTAAGGGACTACACCACTACAGCGCAAAGGAAGGCTATTGATTTCCACCTGGACGAGGGGACTCTGGACTTGCCACCAAACCGGCCGGACCCTACCTGCCCTGTGATCCAGTGCCCTGGACTGTGGCTGCTGAAGTCTTCAGTAAACGAGGTAAAGAGACTGCAAACCTGTGTCCTCGTTCCTTACCGCACCTATCACCATTCTACCATCTACACATTGGGAAGCCCTGGGGATATACTTCACCTGTGGGAAGGTATACCATCTAGCTGCCATAACATCACCCCAGCGGACCTCTTAAAGCAGCGTCAGTCACCCTGACCGAATACCACAGATGGCGTCACGAACATAAACTTTATTCCCTTAAAAGACCTTTCCCTTTTCCATGGGTGCCTAGGGCCAAAAACCGGGTCGTAGCCACCGTGACATCCCCCTGTGAACACCAGACCCCGTACTGAGTACCCCACGGCCCTGGTGGGCAACTCATATAATTAGGAAGAGTGTTTGGAACAGTGGTCCAAGTGGGGTACCACAAGGCTCTGTCCTGGCCCCAGTGTTACAAGTGGGGCCTCAGTGTTACAGGTGGGGTACCACAAGGCTCTGTCCTGGCCCCAGTGTTACAAGTGGGGCCCCAGTGTCTTGGCCCCAGTGTTACAGGTGGGGTACCACAAGGCTCTGTCCTGGCCCCAGTGTTACAAGTGGGTTGCCACAAGGCTCTGTCCTGCCCCCAGTGTTGCTCATTATTTTTATAAATGATCTAGAATAGGGAACTGAAGGTAAACTGATGAAATTTGCAGACGATGCAAAGCTAGGAAGGATAGCTAATACTAGAGAAGGCAGAGAAAGGATTCAGAAGGATCTATATAAGCTTGAACAATGGGCAGTGACTAATAGAATGGTATTTAATGGAGAAATGCAAGATTCTACATCTGGGCAAGAAAAACAAAAATTACTTCTACAGAATAGGAGGAATAGAACTAAGCAACCGCAAGTGTGAAAAAGACTTGAATATTCTAATAGATCACAGACTGCACATAAGTCAACAGTGTGATGCAGCAGCAAAAAAAGGCAAACACAGTTCTAGGATGTATTAAGAGAATCATACAATTTAGATCACGTGACGTAATTATCCCCCTCTACTCCTCCTTGGTCAGGCCTCATCTGAAATACTGGGTCCAGTTCTGGGCACCACATTTTAAAAAAGACATTGATGAACTGGAGCAAGTTCAGAGAGGAGCTACCAAGGATGGTGAGCGGACTGCAAAATATGTCCTACAAGTAACTGTTAAAGTATCTGGGAATGTTAGGCTTGCAAAATAGAAGGCTCAGAGGAGACTTGATAACTGTCTACAAATATCTGAAGGGCTGTAGCGGGATCATCCTTAGTCTAATTTGCACATGGAAACATGAGAAGCAATGGAATGAAACTGAAAGGGAGAAGATATAGATTAGATATTAGGAAAAACTGTTTGACAGTGAAAGTGATCAAAGAGTGGAACAGGTGGCCAGGAGATATGGTGAGTTCTCCTTCAATGGAAGTCTTCAACCAGAGGCTGGACAGATATCTGTCTGAGATGGTTTAGTGAAACTTGAGCAGGAGGTTAGACATGATGATGACCCTAGAGGTCCCCGCTCTAACATTCTATGCCAAATTGTGTTTAAAGTGTCAATATTTTGTGTGGCCACCATTATTTTCCAGCTCCTCCATGACAACATCACACAGCTGGTGGATGTTAGAGACCTTGCGCTCCTCCAGCTTCCATTTGAGGAGGACCCACAAATGCTCAATAGAGTTCAGGTCTGGAGACATGCTTGGCCAGTGCAGCACCTTTACCCTCAGTTTCTTTAGGAAGGCAGTGGTGGTCTTGAATGTGTGTGTGGGTTTGTTATCATGTTGGAATACTGCAATATGGCTTAGTTTCCAAATGGAGGGGATCATGCTCTGCATCAGTATGTCACAGTACATGTTGGCATTCATGGTTTCCTCAATGAACTGTAGCTCCTCACAACTGGCTGCACTCATGCAGCCCCAAACCATGACACTCCCACCACCATGCCTGACTGTAGGCAGGACACACTTGTCTTTGCACTCCTCACCTGGTTGCCGCCACAAACGCTTGACACCGTCTGAACCAATTGATCTATCTTGGTTTCATCAGGCCACAGTCATGGTTCCAGTATGTCTGCTTGTATTCCGCAAACTGTTTGCAACTTTCTTGTACGTCATCTTTAGAAGAGGCTTTCTTCTGGGATGACAGCCATTCAGACCCATTTGATGCGGTGTGTGGCGTATGGTCTGAGCACTGACAGGATGACCCCTCACCCCTGTGATCTCACCTTTGTTGCCAGCGGTTTGGACATTAATGGTTGTGTGTTGCGTTATTTAGAAAGTACCAAATTTACACTGTTATACAAACTGTACACTGACTACTATACATGATATCAAAGTGTCAGGCCTTCAGTGTTGTCCCATCAAAAGATATAATAAAATATTTCCCAAAAATGTGAGGGGTGTACTCACTTTTGTGATGTACTGTATTTACACACATGTACAATCTGGGACACTTCCCTCTACATATAGAAATTGTCGTTAATGTGCTACTATGCTGTATGACAGGTTATTGGCAGGATGGGGGCCTACCTTCCTACTGATGGGTTCCCTTAAAGGACCAAAGCACATCAACGTAGTATAATCTCTGATTTGTAGAAAGCAAAAATGCAACACCTGGACCCATCAGTGGGCCACCACTGGTCTACCATTTATCCAATTTATACCAATGAGATTAATTTAGCGTTTAATGTCCCCAATGCACATTATTAGAGAGTTGTTGGCCAAATTCTCAGTCATCCGACAGTTTTCTCTTCTGAAACTCTAATACACGAGTCTCTTTAACAAGTCATTCTCTAATTTAAAAAAAAAACAACTTCTGGCTATAATTTCAATCACCAGTGATCGCTAGCAGTTGTAAGAGGCAGTACACTTTTCCTGCAGTGGCCACTACAGGTGGGAGGTGGTATTACATGTCAACCCTTCATGTAAATTTTTATCCATAGGTCATGATCCCTCAAATGCTCAAGTTACTCCTTACACCATAAAAGTGCTCGCATAGTGCTTATGGAGGTATACAAGAGCAAAAATGTTTCCTTACCTCTACAGGCAATTTCTTGGATTTGCTTTTTGCACTTCTTACAGTACAAGAGACTCTTGGATATCTAGAAGGAGGCATAAATAGGATTTGTATAGATTCATAATAATAATAATAATAAATAAATAATAATTCATTTGTTCAGCATTGTACTGTTGCAGCTCTAACCCCCAACTGGTTTCGCCTTTGTCTTTCATGTTAAACCTCTAGGGGAATAAAATGTCTGTATAAAACACAAAACATGAATATCAGTTATAAATATCCAAGGAGCGCCTCCTATACGGCACACATAATAAACACCACCACCACCTGCTGAATAATTTACCGCCAAGTAGGTCACAGCTATACAATCATCCAGTATGAATGTTTTTATCCCATTTAAACAACTCTACCACTATATTTAGGTTTACAAAATACTCTAGTATCTCTGGAATAAGATGAAAAGATTAACAATAAAATGATAGATCAACACTAGTCTTTAAAGAGGACCTGTCACTTGCTCAAAAAAATTGAGTTAACAAAAATCCCTGAGCTCCACTGATTCATCCGCTCTTTTCCTTTTTGCTCTGCGTCGCTCTATTGCAGAGATATTCACATTTGAGTCTTCTGGAGCGCAGCATGTGAAATCTCTGACAGTAGACCGACTGGTCGTTTCTTCACAGTCTTCTCAGATGGTATGCGCTTTTGCCCATCCCTTCCGGATGCTGCCAATCATAGCTGAGCAACTGATCAAACATTTTAGCAGTCTCAGATGCTGCTGAGCTAAGCCTGGCAGCGTCTGTGAGCAAAGGGTGAAAGAGTAGAAGACTGTGAAGAAACGCCCAGTTGATCTGCAGTCAGAGATTTCACATACTGCGCTCCGGAAGAATCAAATGTGAATATCTCTGCAATGGAAGGACGCAGAGCTAAGCAGAAAAGATCGTCAGAATCAGGGGAGCTTAGGGATTTTTAACTCAATTTTTTTGAGCAAGTGACAGGTCCTCTTTAAGAGCCAAATGATTCATTTGATATATTGTTTATTTAATGGGCTTATATCTTTATATTATGTTCATTGTAATGTGTTTATTAACATTTTATTGTCATGTACTACTATTTATTTTAATTACAACTAGAACAAACATTGTCTTTCGGTACAAAAAAAAATTCAGCTAGATGACCTCAGTGTAGGTTGGGGCACAGCAGGACTGGGGTCCGACTGGTCAGACACCTGGCGATGGAAAGCTATGCTCTTATACAATGCATGTACTGTATACCATTCTTCAAGAACAACCTCTTTTAGGGCCTGGATGCTGGATGGAGAGTGATAACAACTAGTCACTTCAGAATTCTCCATAAATGTTCGGTTGGGTTCAGATCAGGAGACATTTGGCCACTGAATCGTTTTCACCCTGCTCTTCAGAAATGCATCAGATGTGTTTTTGGATCATTGTCATGTTAGAAAAGTGCACGTCTACCAAGGGCCCAGAGTAATGGTAGCATCTTCCCTATCAGTTACAGAGCAGTACATGTGCAGCCCTACATAAGAATACTGCCACCACCATGCCTCACTGTAGGCATCATGCATTTAGAAAAACAAATGTAGCAAAATGCATGGTGCCTGCTGTGATACATGGTGGTGGCAATATTAAAAGATAAGATGCTGTCATGACTCGGTGTCTTTGGTGGTCAAGCATTTTTCTAACATTATAGTGATCTGTTCTGAAGACGAGCAGGGTGAAAGTGATTCAAGGGGTGCACTCATTTATGCATGTATGTTTGTGTGTATATGTACTGTATATGTGGTTGACATGTATATTTTTGTGTGTAGTGTGTATATGATATGAATGCATGTATGTATGATTGATGTGTATATGTTTGTGTGTATGTAGTGACTAAATGATATGCATATGTATGTGTGGTTGATGTGTATATATATATAAATATATATATACAGTATATATAATGTTTGTACTGTATATAGTGTGTATATGATGTGTAAATGTATGTGTGGTTGATGTGTATATATATATATATAAATATATATATACAGTATATATAATGTTTGTACTGTATGTAGTGTGTATATGATGTGTAAATGTATGTGTGCGAGGTGTGTGTATATACAGTGGGGCAAAAAAGTATTTAGTCAGTCAGCAATAGTGCAAGTTCCACCACTTAAAAAGATGAGAGGCGTCTGTAATTTACATCATAGGTAGACCTCAACTATGGGAGACAAACTGAGAAAAAAAAATCCAGAAAATCACATTGTCTGTTTTTTTAACAATTTATTTGCATATTATGGTGGAAAATAAGTATTTGGTCAGAAACAAACAATCAAGATTTCTGGCTCTCACAGACCTGTAACTTCTTCTTTAAGAGTCTCCTCTTTCCTCCACTCATTACCTGTAGTAATGGCACCTGTTTAAACTTGTTATCAGTATAAAAAGACACCTGTGCACATCCTCAAATAGTCTGACTCCAAACTCCACTATGGTGAAGACCAAAGAGCTGTCAAAGGACACCAGAAACAAAATTGTAGCCCTGCACCAGGCTGGGAAGACTGAATCTGCAATAGCCAACCAGCTTGGAGTGAAAAAATCAACAGTGGGAGCAATAATTAGAAAATGGAAGACATACAAGACCACTGATAATCTCCCTCGATCTGGGGCTCCACGCAAAATCCCTCCCCGTGGGGTAAGAATGATCACAAGAACGGTGAGCAAAAATCCCAGAACCACGCGGGGGGACCTAGTGAATGAACTGCAGAGAGCTGGGACCAATGTAACAAGGCCTACCATAAGAAACACACTACGCCACCATGGACTCAGATCCTGCAGTGCCAGACGTGTCCCACTGCTTAAGCCAGTACATGTCCGGGCCCATCTGAGGTTTGCTAGAGAGCATTTGGATGATCCAGAGGAGTTTTGGGAGAATGTCCTATGGTCTGATGAAACCAAACTGGAACTGTTTGGTAGAAACACAACTTGTCGTGTTTGGAGGAAAAAGAATACTGAGTTGCATCCATCAAACACCATACCTACTGTAAAGCATGGTGGTGGAAACATCATGCTTTGGGGCTGTTTCTCTGCAAAGGGGCCAGGACGACTGATCCGGGTACATGAAAGAATGAATGGGGCCATGTATCGTGAGATTTTGAGTGCAAACCTCCTTCCATCAGCAAGGGCATTGAAGATGAAACGTGGCTGGGTCTTTCAACATGACAATGATCCAAAGCACACCGCCAGGGCAACGAAGGAGTGGCTTCGTAAGAAGCATTTCAAGGTCCTGGAGTGGCCTAGCCAGTCTCCAGATCTCAACCCTATAAAAAACCTTTGGAGGGAGTTGAAAGTCCGTGTTGCCAAGCGAAAAGCCAAAAACATCACTGCTCTAGAGGAGATCTGCATGGAGGAATGGGCCAACATACCAACAATAGTGTGTGGCAACCTTGTGAAGACTTACAGAAAACGTTTGACCTCTGTCATTGCCAACAAAGGATATATTACAAAGTATTGAGAAGAAATTTTGTTTCTGACCAAATACTTATTTTCCACCATAATATGCAAATAAAATGTTAAAAAAACAGACAATGTGATTTTCTGGATTTTTTTTTCTCAGTTTGTCTCCCATAGTTGAGGTCTACCTATGATGTAAATTACAGACGCCTCTCATCTTTTTAAGTGGTGGAACTTGCACTATTGCTGACTGACTAAATACTTTTTTGCCCCACTGTATGTGTGGTTGATTTCTATATGATATGTATATGTATGTGAGGTTGATGTTTGTGTATATGTGTAATTTTATATATTATAATATAATTTACTTATTTTGTATATATATAATCATATGTAAAAGTTTCTGAAATCTGTTTTTTAGATTTTCTTGTTCTTTGCTAATGTAATGCATTCATTATATATATATATTTTTTTTTTACTTTGCTCAAAGAAGTGTTTTCCCTAAACAATATTTACCATCTCTATTTTTTATTAAATGTTGTAGTAACCTTTCAATAGAAAAGTCATTTTGAATGCACGACGTTTTGTTCTACACCTTTCTTCGTAGAAATTCTGACGTACGGGCTGGAAAAAATATCGGTCACCCCTGCAGTGGTCAGTCCCTAATCTCGACAGTAGCATGGTCACTCACTCATCACTCCACCCTGGTAGTTAGATCTACTGAGCAGCCAGGTGCAATGTTTCTGCGAGGTCCATGGGGATTATAGGCAAAGAGATGGTGGACTTGTTTACTTGGTCCTGGCTGTCACCGGGAGACCCTCTTGGCATCCCTGACACTTGGCTATAGTATGTGATGCTGAATACTGTTATCAGTGACATATTGTAACCACAGGGTAAGGAAACATGACCAGATAAACCTAATAATGGATAGATAGATAATACATACAGTGGAGAAAATAAGTATTTGATACGCTGCCGATTTTGCAAGTTTTCCCACCTACAAAGAATGGAGAGGTCTGTAATATTTATCGTAGGTACACTTCACCTGTGAGAGACAGAATCTAAACATAAAATCCAGAAAATCACATTGTAGGATTTTTGCATAATTAATTTGCATTTTATTGCATAAAATAAGTATTTGATACAATACAAAAACAGAACTTAATATTTAGTCCAGAAACCTTTGTTTGCAATTACAGAGGTCAGACGTTTCATGTAGTTCTTGACTAAGTTTGCACACACTGCAGCAGGGATATTGGCCCCCTCCTCCATACAGATCTTCTCCGGATCCTTCAGGTTTCAGGGCTGTCGCTGGGCAACATTGAGTTTCAGCCCTTCCAAGGATTTTCTATTGGTTTCAGATCTAGAGACCGGCTGGGCCACTCCAGATCCTTGAAATGCTTCTAAAGGAGCAACTCCTTAGTTGCCCTGGCTGTGTGTTTTGGGTCATTGTCATGCTGGAAGACCCATCCATGACCCATCATCAATGCGCTTACTGAGGGAAGGAGGTTGTTAGCCAAAATCTCAGAATACATGACCCCATCCATCCTCCCTTTAATACGGTGCAGTCATCCTGTCCCCTTTTCAGAAAAGCACCCCCACAGTATGATGTTTCCCCCACCATGCTTCATGGTTGGAACAGTGTTGTTGGAGTTGTACTCATCCTTCTTCTTTTTCCAAACTCGGCGAGTGGAATTAATCCCAAAATATTCTATTTTGGTCTCATTTAACTACATGACCTTCTCCCATGCCTCCTCTGGATCATGCAGATGGTCACTGGTTAACTTCAAACGGGCCTTGACATGTGCTGGCGTGATCAGGGGAATCTTGTGTGCCCTGTAGGATTTTAATCCAGTATGGCGTAGTGTGTTACTAATGGTAATATTGAGACTGTGGTCCCAGCTCTCTTCGGGTCATTGACCAGGTCCTCCTGTGTAGGTCTGGTCTGGTTCCTGACCTTTCTCAGAATCATCCTTACCCTACGAGGCGAGATCCTGCATGGAGCCCCAGACCATTTAAGACTGACAGTCATCTTGTGTTTCTTCCATTTCCTAATAATTGTGCCAACAGTTGTTGACTTCTCACCAAGCTCCTTGCCCATTGTCCTGTAGCCCATCCCAGCCTTGTGCAGGTCTTCAATTTTGTCCCTGGTGTCCTTAGGCAGCTCTTTGGTCTTGCCCATGGTGGAGAGGTTGGAGTGTGATTGTGTATAGACACGTGTCTTTTACACAGGTAACGAGATCAAACAGGTGTAATTAATACAGGTTCTGAGCGCAGAGTAGGAGGCTTCTTACAGAAAAACTAACAGGTCTGTGAGAGACAGAATACTTGCTGGTTGGTCGGTGATCAAATACTTATTTCATGCAATAAAATGCAAACTAATTATACAAAAATCATACAATGTGATTTTCTGGGTTTATTTTTATATTCTGTCTCTCACAGGTGAAATATAGCAACGATAAAAATTACAGACCTCTCCATTCTTTGTAGGTGGAAAACGTACGAAATCGGCAGAATATCAAATACTTATTTTCCCCACTGTAGATAGATAGATCGATCGATCGATCATCCGGTGATGTGATATACAACAAATTTGATGTCCCTTTAAAAATATTCTTCTCTTTTGAGGTTGAGCTTTCAGTCACCAATTGTTTGGACGTCTTCTTGGCACAGATCGGGGGACATGTGGCTGAACTGCGATCACACATTACCCGCGATTGCCCCTTCCCTTGGCAGAGGAGATGTAACACTCTACAGATGCGGGCACTCAAGCTTCTCTTCAAGTTTTACTTTCCATAAAACTCAATGTTTCCTGAAACACTTCAGAACTATTTTAGTTTTGCTTGTTACCTTTTCGTTAAACTTTATTTCTTGGCAGCATCACAAAATCGAAAAAATAATACAAAAATAAAATGTAAGTATTTCGGAACTGGCGGAATGAGAAAATGTAAGAAAATATAGAAAATTAATGCTTTTTTAATTGTTTTTTTATACATCAACTTCTTTCTTAAATTGACTCATTCCATACTTTAAATTGGTGTAGATATGATTATATGGGCCCCATAGGGCTTTGTGTCCCCACACAATAATAATGCCGCTTTGTGCCCCCACACAATAATAATGTCAATTTGTGCCCCCACAAAATAATAATACCACTTTGTGCCCCCACACAATAATAATGTTGCTTTGTATTTCCACACAATAATAATGTCACTTTGTGCCCCCACAGAATCATAATGTCGCTTTGTGCCCCCACACAATAATAATGCCGCTTTGTTCCCCCACAGAATAATAATGCCGCTTTGTTCCCCCACAGAATAATGTCGCTTTGTTCCCCCACAGAATAATAATGTCCCTTTGTGCCCCCACAGAATAATAATGTCACTTTGTGCCCCCACAGAATAATAATGCGCTTTGTGCCCCCACACAATAATAATGTTGCTTTGTTCCCCCACACAATAATAATGCCACTTTGTTCCCCCACAGAATAATAATGTCGCTTTGTTCCCCCACAGAATAATAATGTCACTTTGTGCCCCCACAGAATAATAATGTCACTTTGTGCCCCCACATAATAATGCCACTTTGTGCCCCCACACAATAATAATGTCAATTTGTGCCCCCACAAAATAATAATACCATTTTGTGCCCCCACACAATAATAATGTTGCTTTGTATTTCCACACAATAATAATGTCACTTTGTGCCCCCATAGAATAATAATGTCGCTTTGTGCCCCCACAGAATAATAATGTCACTTTGTGCCCCCACATAATAATAATGTCACTTTGTGCTCCCACAGAATAATAATGTCGCTTTGTGCCCCCACACATTAATAATGTTGCTTTGTATTTCCACACAATAATAATGTCACTTTGTGCCCCCACAGAATAATAATGTCACTTTGTGCCCCCACAGAATAATAATGTCGCTTTGTTCCCCCACACAATAATAATGTTGCTTTGTTCCCCCACACAATAATAATGACGCTTTGTTCCCCCACAGAATAATAATGTCGCTTTGTTCCCCCACAGAATAATAATGTCACTTTGTGCCCCCACAGAATAATAATGTCACTTTGTGCCCCCACACAATAATAATGTCACTTTGTGCCCCCACAAAATAATACCATTTTGTGCCCCCACACAATAATAATGTTGCTTTGTATTTCCACACAATAATAATGCCTCTTTATGCCCCCGTACTGAAATAGTTCTCCCTATGTGCCCCCATATGGTATTAATGTCAACTTTGTGCACCCACATAATAATCACCATTGTGCCATTATATAATAATATCCCCTCTTTGCGTCTTTATATAATTGTAATGTTCCCCCTTTGTGCACTTTTTAAAAATTATAGTAAAGTGACATTCTCTCTTTGTGCCTCTCTATGTTAATAATAATCTTTATATAGCGCTAACATATTCCACAGCGCTTTACAGTTTGCACACATTATCATCCCTGTCCCCGTTGGGGCTCACAATCTATAATCCCTATCAGTATGTCTTTGGAATGTGGGAGGAAACCGGAGAACACCCACGCAAACACGAGGGATGCAAACTCCTTGCAGATGTTGTCCTTGGTGGGATTTGAACCCAGGACTCCAGCGCTGCAAGGCTGCTGTGCTAACCACTGAGCCACTCTGCTGCCTGTTAATAATGCATCCCTCCCCCCACCTTTTGAGTTTTTTCCGTGCTCCATGTGGAACCAATATAAAAATTAAGTCTAACTTCACTCTGCTCCTGTCACCAGCAGCGAGGGAGGTATTCCACTCCATGGAGTTTGCTGCCTGGCAAATGTGGTCCGGAGTATGACATCCTCTGTGCACTGTCTATTAAAGCAGCCGGTGAGTTCTTGACCAATTGGGGTCAAAATTGAGTGGACGAAGAGATGGATGGATGGATGGAAGGATGGATGGATGGATGGAAGGATGGAGAAATGGATGAATGGAAGGATGGGTGGATAGTTGGAAGGATTGATGGATGGATGGAGAAATGGATGGATGGATGGATGGATGGATGGATGGAGAAATGGATGGATAGATGGATGGAAAAATGTATGGATGAAGATAATAGATACATAGATAATAGATAGATAGATAGATAGATAGATAGATAGATGATAGATAGAAAATAAATAGATAGATAATAGATAGATGATAGATAGATAGATAGATAGATAGATAGATAGATAGATAGATAGATAGATAGATAGATAGATAGATAGATAGATAGATAATAGATGCATGCAATGTTCCTTTAAAAGTTCCGCCAAGTGACCTCCGTAGACAATAAATCCTTTTTGATTTCCTTTTAGTGCCACAAAATTACAAGCTATAAAACTGTGACTATTGACTCCTAGAGAGAAGGTTTATTCGGTTATGGCTCACACCACCACCACAGTTCAGGTAGTAAATCACGGCCGCTCTCCATCCCCACGGCGGTGGAACGTAATGAAATGCGTTAGCCACTTTGTTTTTCACAGTCATTCTCTTCCTCGGTTCCGCAAGAGTCAGGACTATGAGACTTGTGGAGACTTCGGCTCCTGTACAGGACGATAATCAGATTGCGGAGATGACACGTTTACTATCCTCCTGATCGCAGGAACAATCTATTTTGGTGCCGGTGGAGGACCGAGATATTTATTTTCGAGACCTCATCGGATGGAGATGACAAGTCTTATTAAGGATTTTAATGGAGGAAGGTTCTTATCTTAATTGTGCTGTCACTGCAGGATGGCGACATAAAGACATCCCCGGGGAGATATTACATCGAAATATGCTCGGAAAACGAGCTGTCACAATGCTACAGCTGCACGCGGACTGTTCCGCTCCAACAACAGCGCGAGAATCAGGAGGACAGAATAAACCAGATGTTCCATTTTTCCTTTGATCATGGACCGACTTGCGATTATCCCTCACCTTCCTTCATTCCTTGATCACATTTGATAATAATATTTGGTGGTACCTCAAAAATTACTTCATAAATTAGAAAGCCTTCAGTAATAATCTGCAGGAGAACCTGGCAATAAGCTCTCAATTTCCCAACAGCACTCCCGCAGGGGAAGTAAGGCATTACATGGCACCCATTCAAGTTTCTCATGCACGGTCATGATGAGTCCTCCAGGTAGCCATTCTACTTTAGGCCAGATTCAATAACACTGATGTATTTGTGCTCCTGTATTACAGTCCAACCGTGGGTCTAAGGATGCAAATAGGCAGCTTCATATAATATATGCCTATACTATATGCCCATGATATACCTGTAACTGGCCGCCTTGTCTAGAGGTACAGATGTGTCCACACTTACTTTGGCGCAAATTTAATTAAAGAATATTCGTCATTTTAATTTTTCGTTTATAAATCACTATACCCATAAAAATAAGAAATTTTGTAATATATCTTATCAGAAAATTCTGCCTTTATTCTCCTCCTGGACTGATGTATCACTCATAATTCACGGGTACGAACTTTAAAATTTGTATTCAGATTTTCTAACTACTGAGTTAAGAAATGACATTTGGTGCTTACTAGGTTCTATGGAGAGAGGAAGGGGAGGAGCTAGAGGCCGGAAGTTCTCCTGAAACAACAATTACAGTTCTGCATAGAACTTTACGAGCACCAACTGTCATCTCCTATCTCAGTAATTAGAACATCTGAATACAAATTTTAAATTTTTTTTACCCAAGAATTAGAGTGATATATCAGTCCAGGAGGAGAAAAAAAGCAGAATTTTCTGATAAGATATATTACAAAGTTGCCTATTTTCATGAGACAGAGACTTTTGATATTGAAAGTTCGAAAGGTCGAAAAAGAAGTAGATTTCTCTGATAAAATAAATTATGTTTTCATTTTCACATGTACAATTGATTTATGAATAAAAAAAAAATCTATTACTTTTTAAATAATTAAATTTACCATAATACCAAATCAGTACATTTTTGAGACATTACATTCATGCATAACTCTCGAACGGGCTGTAATTCACATCGCAACCACTAGGTGGCAATGGAAAGATACATAGAGCATAAACATCTCCTGACAGAGTAGAGCAAAATCAAACTATTTTTAATGCTGGTTATTTTGTGCCACTCATCAAGCCAGACGAAAGATAAGGAAGGATGAGGATTGTATTTGCCCTGGCTATGGCAGAGCAGCCTTTTTTGCCTTTTTTCCATCAGATCCAGCCCTTAGCACATAGCCTAAACCTCCCCTAAAAGAGTGTTGGAAAATATTTTTTCCATTCCAGTCTACTTTTTATTCAAGTCCATTCCTTAGAGCTGTAATGCCTGCTGCAGCGCAGTAGCACAAAACCTCCACCAGGGGGTGCGGGTGAAGGAAAATAGGTACACTCACAGAGAAACCACCGAGCAGCATGCAGGAGCCACTAGGTGGTGGAAGAGTTGTCAGAAAAGCCGGGTCAGCAACAGAGAGGGAACGAAGTTCCAGAGGTCACAGCAATACACATAGTCAAAAACAAGCCTAAGAAGTCAGAGCCGGTTGGGAGCAGGAAAGCTAAAGACGGAAGACAATCAAACAGGTCAGGGGACAATCCGAGTCAAATACCAGAAGGTTACAACACAGAGAGCGAGTACTATGACCAGCGAAGTCACAGGGGAAAACAGGAACGGGACCTAGGTAAATGGGCAGAGGACAACTCAGAGTATAACGGGGTCAGCTGCTCAAGCCAGAGACTGGAACTACGGAACTGACACCGCTTACAGGTAACAGCAGACTGAAATAGCTAGACAGATACCAAAATGAGGCAGAAAAGATTAACCCCCTCATGACCGTCCCGGGGCGAGAGAAATCAGAAACAAACCCCGGACTGGATCATGACAAGAGCATTTCCCATTTACATCATATAAATTACCCCCTAAGATATAAGTCGCCCTCTTTGAAAACAAAAAAAAAAGATATTTAGGTCACGGATACAAGAATTTTAAGGAGCTCTTTAGAATATTGATAAGTCCATTATATCTGTCACATCTGTACATTATTAGATGAAAAGCTCATGAAATTAAATTAATCGTGTAATGCTTCATTTCACCTGCGGGGGAGCTGTAGAAAAATAGCACACTTGCTTTCTAGTTCTTCCACAGATTACAGGTGATTGCTGGAGTTGCCAACAGTGGTACTCCCTATTCCCCGGGAATCCGTCTCTAAGAAAAGGATGATTGAAGTGGAAACTCTCTTTAAATTTCCTGGCTACATGGAGAGAAAGAAAACAGATTATGTTAATCTGCACAAAACATCCTATTAGCAATGCTGAAATGAAGAGCAGACACAGCCACCTGGGCTCTCGTTTGTGCTCTGAGCTTTGCCGCTCGCTGAATCACGCCGTATCTCCATTGCAGCTATTGAATTTGTCACCGTACGCTCCTTCCTATCAATTGTTCTCCGCGGACAAAGAGAGGATCGGAGATATTGTGCTCCTCGTCTGCACCTTCAGCTTCTGAGACGGTTTTTCACGCTCGAGCTTTTGAAAAATTCACATATAAGATCGATGACGAAAATGACAAATCTGATGGACAAGGAGTGTCGCCATCTAGTGCTAAGAACACATATACTACCGCTTTTCCCAAATTGACAAAAAAATAGATGGGGAGAATGTGGCAAAAAAAATATATAACAAAATACTACTTCCCGGTCCTAAGGATTTATCCCTGCCGCTCCATTGTGTTCTTGACGTACCACACACCACATGTGACCCACAGCTAATTGTATAGGTAACAAGTCCCGACCCTTTGCTCCACCCAAAGTGGGTGTGGATTCTTTAAACCACACCCCATTTTTTGTCTTTGAACCTATCAAATTTGCTGTTTCCAAAAAATTGGGACAGTCCAAGCAAATTTTGGGACAGTTATCAAAATTTGTGTAGCCTTTGGCTCTTCCAATCCACCCTGGGAACCACCCATTTGTGGGTGTGATTTGTACAAATCACGCCCCCTTTTTTAGCCCAGGATGCAGTAAATTTGCCAAAATTGTTGCCGAAAAGTTAGCACAGTTGTGAAAAATTTAGGATAATCACTATTTAGTCATTATTCTGCTCACAGCTGGGAAAAAGTGAGAAAGCCTCTGTCAGATAACTCTGGCATTGACATATATATATTCTTTTTTTTATTCTATACATTCTATTACAGATTTATAAATATGGATCCGTGGTTGTCAGGGGAGACAATAGATTCCAGATTCCGTACCGGCCAAATGTGATCGTAAAAGTCCGTTTAAAGGGTATCTCCACCTGTGCGCCGATTCTGTGACGTGTCAGGCGGCATTAATCAATACCCGATCACACATAATCCGAGTGTGACAGTTCTATCAATACGAGCGGCAGCAGCCAGACGCTCTCTATTAATAATCCTTAACCTCCCGCCAGTCGGATCTCAGTCTTCATCAAGGGTAGAAGTCGCCGGCTCATCAGAGAATCGCACTGATTGGGCTGTGACCAGAATAGATGATGGTGGCCGCAGCCTCGGGATATTGTTTCCAAGGAGCCGTCACTGACGGAAGAGATAACGCTTCACTTACCGGAACGCTCCGCACCCTGGGAAGGTACAGGGGACATTAATAGAAAGCAGAAATTCCTGAAAATCGGCCATATATTGTCTAACAGCGCATCTTCTAATATACATTACATATGAGATAATAAAGAAATTATAAAGAGATAATAAAGAGATAATATACAGATAATATACAGATAATAAAAAGGTAACAGAGAAAATATAGACATGATAAACAGATAATATATAGATAATATAGAGGTAATATAGGGATGATATAGAGTTAATTCCTCGACTGTAGATTATAGGAGTAACTATGATGTTCTGCAGTTGCAGGACATCACAATATACCTCAGCTGCTGCAGAACATCATAATACACCTTAGCTGCTGCAGAACATCATAATACACCTCAGCTGCTGCAGAGCCTCATAATACACCTCAATTGTTGCAGAGCCTCATAATACACCTCAGCTGCTGCAGAATCTCATAATACAACTCAGATGCTGCAGAACCTCATAATACATACCCCAGCTGCTGCAGAACCTCATTACACCTCAGCCGCTGCAGAACCTCATAATACACTTCAGCTGCTGCATAACCTCATAATACACCTCAGCTGCTGCAGAACCTCATAATACACCTCAGCTGCTGCAGAAACTCATAATACACCTCAGCTGCTGCAGAAACTCATAATGCATCTCAGCTGCTGCAGAACCTCATAATGCACCTCAGCTGCTGCAGAAACTCATAATACACCTCAGCTGCTGCAGAACCTCATAATGCACCTCAGCTGCTGCAGAAACTCATAATACACCTCAGCTGATGCAGAACCACATAATATATCTCAGCTGCTGCAGAACTTCACAATACACCTCAGCTGCTGTAGAACCTCATAATACACCTCAGCTGATATAGAACCTCATAATACACTTCAGCTGCTGCAGAACATCATAATACACCTCAGCTGCTGCAGAACATCACAATACACCTCAGCTGCTGCAGAACATTATAATACACCTCAGCTGCTGCAGAACCTCATAATACACTTCAGCTATTGCACAACCTCACAATACACTTCAGCTACTGCAGAACATCATAATACACCTCAGCTGCTGCAGAACATCACAATACACCTCAGCTGCTGCAGAACATTATAATACACCTCAGCTGCTGCAGAACCTCATAATGCACCTTAGCTGCTGCAGAACTTTATAATACACCTCAGCTGCTGCAGAACCTCACAATACACCTCAGCTGCTGCAGAACATTACAATACACCTCAGCTGCTGCAGAACCTCATAATACACCTCAGCTGCTGCAGAACCTCATAATACACCTCAGCTGCTGCAGAACCTCATAATACACCTCAGCTGCTGCAGAACCTCATAATACACCTCAGCTGCTGCAGAACCTCATAATACACCTCAGCTACTGCAGAACCTCATAATACACCTCAGCTGCTGCAGAACCTCATAATACACCTCAGCTACTGCAGATCCTCATAATACACCTCAGCTGCTGCAGAACATTACAATACACCTCAGCTGCTGCAGAAGATCACAATACACCTCAGCTGCTGCAGAACCTCATAATACACCTCAGCTGCTGCAGAACCTCAGAATACGCCTCAGCATTCCATATGATCAGTGGAGGAGAATAGATGGGATCTGATGGTGCTGCCAATATGGAGCCCACATACTTCTCTGGAGGCTCAGGGAACGAGTCCTCACGCAGTGCCCCCCAGCCATGCATTACATTGGGATTACTCATGGAATTTTTCATTTTCCTATAGTTAGAATTCCAATTATTGCTGAGTGTTTTCCCATCCAGATTGAGGCTGAGGAAAAAATAGACTGTTTAGTTTGCTAATTAAGCTGACCTTTCTAAAAGCAGATGGAAAACAGAGAGTAAAGGCTGAAGCCATCTTGGAACGAGGGCTGAAGACAGACGGACGTTATCCAGAGCCATGCTGCCAAGGTGTTTTTCCAGTTTGCTCAAGGCATTTCCAAATTTTGGCTCTGAGACCAAATGCCAGGACCAAGGGTCATTATAAATACCAAGGGGATCTACCCTTTAAAACATCCGCAGGATGGTAAATCTGACTGTCCAGTTGGGCTTGGGTGTTAAAGGGAACCTGTCACTACCCGGTTTTGGGGACCACTAAATCACCAGCATATAGTTATGCCGCCGGGCTTTAGTGTATCAACTATGCCGGTGTCAAAATGAATCATTATGGCATTTGGTTGGAAAATGACTTATAGACAACCCATCAGTAGCTGGAGCCTGTCCGTTACGCATTGTGTGCATACACCATCTATAATGAAGTCATTGCTCACATGTCCTGGCTCCAGCACCCTTCCTTGCTTCCTTCCCACATGGCTGGCTCGTCTGTGGTGTCCCATTAAGCACCATTATTGCCATAATCCAAGGCCTTTTAAAATCTGCTCAGGCGCCCATGTGCGCCTGAGTATTCAAGAATCATTGTTGCTAGCCGCCTGGTGTTTTACAGGAGCTGGCCTTATTATCTTCTTCTCTTTGATTTAGGCAGGAGTCTAATCATCTTCCCCATAAAAAAAATCCTCTTACCCAGCAAATTGCATCTACTTCGTAGACCGATTCTGCGAATCCTGATGCTATTGCACTCTCAACTCTGCTGCTACAGGTTCCTGATAACAAACTCATTTTGCTAATACTGGATCTCTCCCCAACCTCGTTTCTGCAAGCAAGGTATCAGATTATTATTTGTTGCCGCTATTTTTATGCTGTTTATTTCCACAGCTCTTCTGTTCCTGTATGTATCTGCATCTCTGCAAGCAAGTTATCAGATTGCCTATACATCTGTTATTCCTGTGTGTAACCAAATCGCTGCAAGCAAGTTACCAGATTGCCTATATTTTTTCTGTCAAAGTGGACAAATAGACCAAGGCCATTGGCACAGCAGGCTGAAAGGCTTGTGGAACATCACGCACTTAGACAACAAGCTATGACGGATAATGGACAAACAAGCGAGGCAGGGCACACCAGAAGCCACAGGGAAGAAGACAAGGAAAATGGCAAGTCTGAGGCAGCACACAGATTTAGGCAAAGTCCACAGCAGATAGCAACATAATCTGAACCAACCTCAATAACTTTATTAAGTTTGTGATGCTTATAGCAAATGATGGGTTAACCACAGCAGATGCAGGTTATAGAATCCGCAGCAGATTGTAATGTAGAGAGAAAAGTCTCTAATAACAGTGCATGAGGCTTGCATCAAACAATGGGTCAGCCAGCGGAAGATGTAAGTAATGTGAACGGACTCTAATAACAATTTGTGTTGCTTATAGCAAACAATGGAGGAGATGACGTCAACAAACAAAAAAATCAGGATAGTGTCAATCTCGAAACTGAACGTTTTACAGATTCAATACTTAAAAGGCCTTGGTAGATGATGCCCAGATGTTCTTTAAAGAAATGTCCCAATGCCATGGTCTTCCAGCTCATATAGTGTCTGACGTTGGTGTGCAATTTGTTTCCTGGTTCTGGAGGAAATGTCTCCTTTGCTTATTTCAATCAAAGTAATGGGCAAACAGAGGAAATCACTCATTCTATGAAAAAATATGTAAGGATTTTCTCTAATTCCTAACCCGATAACTGCCTGGATCTGCTTCCCTAAGCAGAATTTGTTCGAAACAATTCAGTTTCTGAATCTTCTGGGAAGTCTCCTTTTGTCCCAGTGTATGGTTCAGAGCCTCCTCTTCCTCTGCCAATTGTGTAAAAAATGAACTTCCTGACATCTGGACTAAGGTGAAATCCAATTTGGCATCAGAAACAACCAAGGCGGAAAGGAGTGTTGATACACACCATAGACCTGTTGCCAAAAACTCTCCTGGGAACAAGATTTGGATTTCCACCAAACACGTCCATCTAAAGACTCATTGCAAGAAGCTGCTTCTGGTTACTCTCCAACTGAAATTAATTCTCCCCTTTTGTCAAGACAATTCCTGTCCTAGATTATAAAATCAACCAAATTATGGACTGTAAGTAGATTTGTGGGAACGTATTCTACTTGATTGACTAAAAGGGATATGGTCCTGAAGAGAAATGCTGAACTTCTAGAAAATACATTAATGTTTTAATTTTACTCAAGAAATGTCAAGCAGCCACTTTCTTCTGTTTCGAACTCTTCTAGTAAGGGCCCTAAAAGGAGAGGTCATGATACTCATCAGTCCCAGCTCCAACCCAACATTGACCTTGCTGCTTTTACCAATAGTTGTCTCCCTCTGTGCTAGACTGCACCAGGTTACTGTGATAGCAAAGTACCATTGATGTCATAATCCAAGGTTGTCTCCAGGAAGCATGTATGCCTGCGTATTTAGGAAGCATTCTTGCTACCACCTGTTTTACAGGAGTGCACTTCATCATCCACTTCTCTCAGCTCCAGCCAGGTGTTTAATCATGTCTTCAGAAAACGCCTGATATTCAACAATCTGCATCTACTTCCTTGCTCAGTCCTGTGAATCCTGGTGTTATTGCACTCTCAACTCTGTTGCTACAGGTTCCTGATAACAAATTCATTCTGCTAATCCTTCACTGCCTCGTTTCTGCAAGCAAGGTATCTAATTACTATTTGTTGCTGCTATTCTAAGCTGCTTATACTCACAGCTCTTCTGTTTCCATATGTATCTTCTTCATCTCTGGAAGCAAGTTATCAGATTGCCTATACATCTATTTTTCCAGAGTGTAACCAAATCACTACAAGTTAGCACATTGCCTATACATCTATTATTCCTGTGTGCAACCAAATTGCTGCAAGCAAGTTACCAGGTTGCCAATACTTCTTCTGTTCCCATGTGTATGTTCACAACAGGTTTTGCATCATCATCTTCTTGCCTGTCTGCCATCCTGCTGCCTTGGTCATCGCTGATGCACATGCCAGCTAGTCCTGCTCCATTTCAACATTGTCTTTTGTTCATGCTGCTCACTCCGACCTATGGATTCGAGAATCCATTTCATGAAGTCAGCCCAGAAAACCAGTTCTAGGTCTGATCTAAATGAAGCTAAATATGACGTCTTAGGTTTCATCTGGACAATGCACACAGCCATTTGCAGTGAAAAAAGGTGTACTGTCCTCAGCTTGATCTGGACCATATAAATGTGCCGTGAAGCTAGGTGTACTGTCCTCAGCTTGATCTGGACAATATAAATGTGTTGTGAAGCTAGGTGTACTGTCCTCAGCTTGATCTGAACAATATAAATGTGCCGTGAAGCTACTGTAGGTGTACTGTCCTTATCTTGATCTGGACAATATAAATGTGACGTGAAGCTAGGTGTACTGTTCTCAGCTTGTTCTGGACAATATGAATATGCCGTGAAGCTAGGTGTACTGTCCTTATCTTGATCTGAACAATATAAATGTGCCGTGAAGCTAGGTGTACTGTCCTCAGCTTGATCTGGACAATATAAATGTGCTGTGAAGCTAGGTGTACTGTCCTCAGCTTGATCTGGACAATATAAATGTGCTGTGAAGCTAGTTGTACTGTCCTCAGCTTGATCTGGACAATATAAATGTGCCGTGAAGCTAGGTGTACTGTCCTTAGCTTGATCTGGACAATATGAATGTGCCGTGAAGCTAGGTGTACTGTCCTCAGCTTGATCTGGACAATATAAATGTGCCGTGAAGCTAGGTGTACTGTCCTCAGCTTGATCTGGACAATATGAATGTGCCGTGAAGCTAGGTGTACTGTCCTCAGCTTGATCTGGACAATATGAATGTGCCGTGAAGCTAGGTGTACTGTCCTCACCTTGATCTGGACAATATAAATGTGCCATGAAGCTAGGTGTACTGTCCTCAGCTTGTTCTGGACAATATAAATGTGCCGTGAAGCTAGGTGTACTGTCCTCAGCTTGATCTGGACAATATAAATGTGCCGTGAAGCTAGGTGTACTGTCCTCACCTTGATCTGGACAATATAAATGTGCCATGAAGCTAGGTGTACTGTCCTTATCTTGATCTGGACAATATGAATGTGCCGTGAAGCTAGGTGTACTCTCCTCAGCTTGATCTGGACAATATAAATGTGCGGTGAAGCTAGGTGTACTCTCCTCAGCTTGATCTGGACAATATAAATGTGCCGTGAAGCTAGGTGTACTGTCCTCAGCTTGATCTGGACAATATAAATGTGCCATGAAGCTAGGTGTACTGTCCTCAGCTTGATCTGGACAATACACTGTAAATGTGCCGTGAAGCTAGGTGTACTGTCCTTATCTTGATCTGGACAATATGAATGTGCCGTGAAGCTAGGTGTACTGTCCTTAGCTTGATCTGGACAATATGAATGTGCCGTGAAGCTAGGTGTACTGTCCTCAGCTTGATCTGGACAATATAAATGTGCCATGAAGCTAGGTGTACTGTCCTCAGCTTGATCTGGACAATATAAATGTGCCATGAAGCTAGGTGTACTGTCCTCAGCTTGATCTGGACAATATGAATGTGCTGTGAAGCTAGGTGCACTGTCCTTATCTTGATCTGGACAATATAAATGTGCGGTGAAGCTAGGTGTACTGTCCTCAGCTTGATCTGGACAATATAAATGTGCCATGAAGCTAGGTGTACTGTCCTCAGCTTGATCTGGACAATATACATGTGCCGTGAAGCTAGGTGTACTGTCCTCAGCTTGATCTGGACAATATAAATGTGCCATGAAGCTACTGTAGGTGTACTGTCCTCAGCTTGATCTGGACAATATAAATGTGCCATGAAGCTAGGTGTACTGTCCTCAGCTTGATCTGGACAATATAAATGTGCCATGAAGCTACTGTAGGTGTACTGTCCTCAGCTTGATCTGGACAATATAAATGTGCTGTGAAGCTAGGTGTACTGTCCTCAGCTTGATCTGGACAATATAAATGTGCCGTGAAGCTAGGTGTACTGTCCTCAGCTTGATCTGGACAATATAAATGTGCTGTGAAGCTAGGTGTACTGTCCTCAGCTTGATCTGGACAATATAAATGTGCCATGAAGCTAGGTGTACTGTCCTCAGCTTGATCTGGACAATATAAATGTGCCATGAAGCTACTGTAGGTGTACTGTCCTCAGCTTGATCTGGACAATATAAATGTGCTGTGAAGCTAGGTGTACTCTCCTCAGCTTGATCTGGACAATATAAATGTGCCATGAAGCTAGGTGTACTGTCCTCAGCTTGATCTGGACAATATAAATGTGCCATGAAGCTAGGTGTACTGTCCTCAGCTTGATCTGGACAATATAAATGTGCCATGAAGCTAGGTGTACTGTCCTCAGCTTGATCTGGACAATATACTGTAAATGTGTCGTGAAGCTAGGTGTACTGTCCTTATCTTGATCTGGACAATATAAATGTGCTGTGAAGCTAGGTGTACTGTCCTCAGCTTGATCTGGACAATATAAATGTGCCGTGAAGCTAGGTGTACTGTCCTCAGCTTGATCTGGACAATATAAATGTGCTGTGAAGCTAGGTGTACTGTCCTCAGCTTGATCTGGACAATATAAATGTGCCATGAAGCTAGGTGTACTGTCCTCAGCTTGATCTGGACAATATAAATGTGCCATGAAGCTACTGTAGGTGTACTCTCCTCAGCTTGATCTGGACAATATAAATGTGCTGTGAAGCTAGGTGTACTCTCCTCAGCTTGATCTGGACAATATAAATGTGCCATGAAGCTAGGTGTACTGTCCTCAGCTTGATCTGGACAATATAAATGTGCCGTGAAGCTAGGTGTACTGTCCTCAGCTTGATCTGGACAATATAAATGTGCCATGAAGCTAGGTGTACTGTCCTCAGCTTGATCTGGACAATATACTGTAAATGTGTCGTGAAGCTAGGTGTACTGTCCTTATCTTGATCTGGACAATATAAATGTGCCGTGAAGCTAGGTGCACTGTCCTCAGCTTGATCTGGACAATACACTGTAAATGTGCCGTGAAGCTAGGTGTACTGTCCTTATCTTGATCTGGACAATATGAATGTGCCGTGAAGCTAGGTGTACTGTCCTTAGCTTGATCTGGACAATATGAATGTGCCGTGAAGCTAGGTGTACTGTCCTCAGCTTGATCTGGACAATATAAATGTGCCATGAAGCTAGGTGTACTGTCCTCAGCTTGATCTGGACAATATAAATGTGCCATGAAGCTAGGTGTACTCTCCTCAGCTTGATCTGGACAATATGAATGTGCTGTGAAGCTAGGTGCACTGTCCTTATCTTGATCTGGACAATATAAATGTGCGGTGAAGCTAGGTGTACTGTCCTCAGCTTGTTCTGGACAATATAAATGTGCTGTGAAGCTAGGTGCACTGTCCTTATCTTGATCTGGACAATATAAATGTGCGGTGAAGCTAGGTGTACTGTCCTCAGCTTGTTCTGGACAATATAAATGTGCCATGAAGCTAGGTGTACTGTCCTCAGCTTGATCTGGACAATATACATGTGCCGTGAAGCTAGGTGTACTGTCCTCAGCTTGATCTGGACAATATAAATGTGCCATGAAGCTACTGTAGGTGTACTGTCCTCAGCTTGATCTGGACAATATAAATGTGCCGTGAAGCTAGGTGTACTGTCCTCAGCTTGATCTGGACAATATAAATGTGCCATGAAGCTAGGTGTACTGTCCTCAGCTTGATCTGGACAATATACTGTAAATGTGTCGTGAAGCTAGGTGTACTGTCCATATCTTGATCTGGACAATATAAATGTGCCGTGAAGCTAGGTGCACTGTCCTCAGCTTGATCTGGACAATACACTGTAAATGTGCCGTGAAGCTAGGTGTACTGTCCTTATCTTGATCTGGACAATATGAATGTGCCGTGAAGCTAGGTGTACTGTCCTTAGCTTGATCTGGACAATATGAATGTGCCGTGAAGCTAGGTGTACTGTCCTCAGCTTGATCTGGACAATATAAATGTGCCATGAAGCTAGGTGTACTGTCCTCAGCTTGATCTGGACAATATAAATGTGCCATGAAGCTAGGTGTACTCTCCTCAGCTTGATCTGGACAATATGAATGTGCTGTGAAGCTAGGTGCACTGTCCTTATCTTGATCTGGACAATATAAATGTGCGGTGAAGCTAGGTGTACTGTCCTCAGCTTGTTCTGGACAATATAAATGTGCCATGAAGCTAGGTGTACTGTCCTCAGCTTGATCTGGACAATATACATGTGCCGTGAAGCTAGGTGTACTGTCCTCAGCTTGATCTGGACAATATAAATGTGCCATGAAGCTACTGTAGGTGTACTGTCCTCAGCTTGATCTGGACAATATAAATGTGCTGTGAAGCTAGGTGTACTGTCCTCAGCTTGATCTGGACAATATAAATGTGCCGTGAAGCTAGGTGTACTGTCCTCAGCTTGATCTGGACAATATAAATGTGTCGTGAAGCTAGGTGTACTGTCCTCAGCTTGATCTGGACAATATAAATGTGCCATGAAGCTACTGTAGGTGTACTGTCCTTGTCTTTGCAAGTGCAGTAAAGCAAAGTGCACTGTCCTGGACATCTGTCCAACGTCTCCCTGGTCTGCTTCTAAAGGTGTTGACATCCCAACACTCTACTCTTTAAAATGTGGCAAACCCAATCAGATCCCCTTTTTCCTAAGCTTACCAGTACTATGATCTACCTTTATATTATACATTGCCATTGAACTACTTTTTGGAAATGCCACCGATTGTTTTCCTTAATCTTAATATTTAACGTGCTCATCTACTGTTCCAGGAAATCGCAGTGCTCTGCGTTCAGCTAAATCCCTCGTGTAATTCTCCAGCGAGTGTCACCACCGCGCCGAGAGCTGGGAATCCCAATGCAGGAAGTCACGGAGCGTGGGACTAGTTATACGCTCACTATTATCCATGGTGACACATTGCTATCACTGCGTATTAGGCCGGGATGGTAAACTTGCCGTACATCTGACAGATCTTATTCATCAGGCCAGAAGAAACGCATGGAAATGAAGGGCTGCTGCTCGCTGACTGCCTGGTCGTGATTCACTGCTAGGAAGGACCCAGGCTCCCAACATGTGTCTTGTATCACATTTCAAAACAATGTCTCAGTCCCGAGCAGGGTGCCGCTATGGGGTTTTTCAAAGGGTTGGAACCCACATGAAGTGTATCTATCATCTTGGGGTTTTCTTTATAGGTCTAAAATCTCATATTGATTCATTTCATGATTTATTTTTTAAGGGTCAGGGCTGTTTTCTGCTCCAGAGCTCTAAATCCTCTGATTTCCTGCCTCAAAGAGTTAAATTATATAACTTTCGATACTTGCAGCCACCACCAGGGGAAGTTTAGGAGATCTGTGCAGATTTACTACTGGCGTTAATAGAAGCTGTATGCGTCCATCTGCAGTGAGCGCCCCCTAGTGGTGACAGTCTGAAATGTGTTATTTAAATCAGTGTAAAGAGAAGATTCGGAGCTGTGTAATTATAACAGGAAACATATCTATTATCTGTCTATTATATATTATCTATCTATTATCTATCTACTATCAATTATCTATTATTTATCTATCATCTATCTATTATCAATTATCTTTCTATTATCTATTATCTCTATTATCTATATATCTATTGTTTATCTATTATCTATCTATCAATTATCTATCTATTATCTATTATTAGTGATGAGCGAATATACTCGTTACTCGAGATTTCCCGAGCACGCGCGGGGGTCCTCCGAGTATTTTTTAGTGTTCGAAGATTTAGGTTTTTTTTCGCCGCAGCTGGATGATTTACAGCTACTAGCCTGCTTGATTACATGTGGGGATTCCCTAGCAACCAGGCCACCCCCACATGTACTTATGCTGGCTAACACATGTAAATCATTCAGCTGCGGCGATGAAAACTAAATCTCCGAGCACTAAAAAATACTCGGAGGACACCTGAGTGTGCTCGGGAAATCTCGAGTAATGAGTATATTCGCTCATCACTATCTATTATCTGTATATTATCTATTATCTATCTATTATCTATCAATCTATTATCTATCAATCTATTATCTTTTATCTATCTATTATCTTTCTATAATCTATCTATCTAATATCTATCATCTATCTATCTATTATCTATCTATTATCTATCTATTATCTTTTATCTATCTATTATCTTTCTATAATCTATCTATCTAATATCTATCATCTATCTATCTATTATATATCTATTATCTATCTATTATCTTTTATCTATCTATTATCTTTCTATAATCTATCTAGTATCTATCTATCTATTATCTATCATCTATCTATCTATTATATATCTATTATCTATATCTATCTATCTAATATCTATCATCTATCTATTATCTATCTATCTATCTAAAATCTATCATCTATTATCTATCTATTATCTTGTATCTATTATCTTTTATCTATCTATTATCTTTCTATCATCTATCTATTATCTTTTATCTATCTATTATCTTTCTATAATCTATCTATCTATCTATAATCTATCTATTATCTATCATCTATCCATCTATTATATATCTATTATCTATTATCTATCTATTATATATCTATCTATCTATTATCTATCTATCTATCTATTATCTATCTATCTATTATCTATCTATCTATTATCTATCTATCTATTATCTATTATCTATCTATCTATTATCTATCTATTATCTATCTATCTATTATCTATCATCTATCCATCTATTATATATCTATTATCTATTATCTATCTATTATATATCTATCTATCTATTATCTATCTATCTATCTATTATCTATTATCTATCTATCTATCTATCTATCATCTATCTATTATCTATCTATTATCTATTATCTATCTATCTATTATCTATCTATTATCTATTATCTATCTATCTATTATCTATCTATCTATTATCTATTATCTATCTATCTATTATCTATCTATTATCTATCTATCATCTATCTATTATCTATCTATCTATTATCTATCTATTATCTATCTATCTATTATTTATCATCTATCTATCTATTATCTATTATCTATCTATCTATTATATATCTATTATCTATCCTTCCATCCATCACTCCCACTCTCCCTGTCTCATTTCCAGTGTTACTCCATGCCATACACCTCCATGCAGCCTCTGCCTAGTTAATGCCAGTCATCCACAGCTGTGGCACCTCCATAATAACCCTGTAATCTGCAGGTGGGCACACAGCCCTGCAGGGCACTCTCCCACCTAATGGGCAGCAGATAATGAGACTCGGGGACATTGTGACACCTGAAATGATGAAACCAATGTGAGAAGTGTAAAGTGCCCCCTCTCCACCCCCGAGTGCCAGCAGCGGGGGGCGCAGGGTGGGCTCCATGTGTGGGGGAGTGGAGCTGGCAGAGCCTCGGTAATTGCCCAGCTCCTTCCATCACTGGCAGAGCAGCTCAGGCTCCGCCACCATTTGACCTCTCTGATGGAAGCCAGTGAGGAGCAGCAGGGAGGGGGAGTGAGGAAGACGATGAGAGCACAGAGGGGACAGCAATCCTGAGAGACATTACTTTCCCAGAAAAGTACGAGGGGTCTGGAGGAGAAACCCTGCGCCTTGGAGCTGTTCCTGCGCTCATTCCTGCGCTCTTTGGATGCAGATTTTTGGGGGAATGATTGCGCCTCCGGCTCTGGAGAAGACCCTCAGATCTCCTCAGCTCTCATCATGAGGGTGTGAGCCCCTGTGTCTCTTCTGTGCTAAGAGTTACTACTTTCCCCCCTTGGAGTATAGGATTTGGGTGAGGAGGATGCATCTGATCATTGAGCCAGGGCTTGGAAGAGAGATCCCCTCAGCTCAAAGGTAAGTTCATGGTGACCTGGACTGTGGACTTTCTGGATTCTGTGCTGACCCCACACTGGGGTGCCCCCTCTATACCCTGTACCCTGCTGGGATCCCCTATATCCTCCCCTGCGTCTTAGATGCATCTTCCATGCTCACCATACAGATGCCTAATACTGTCACCTATCCCCTGCTGTGCCATGATATAACCCCCTGGACCTGCTGTCCATCATTCATTCACAACCTGATGTGCTTCTTTCCGCACACTTATACCTTGGATACATCATATACCTTCTGTACATATTTATGAGACCCTTCACCTATTGATTATTTTTTTTGTGATCACTTATATGTTCGGTGCATCTTTATAATCACATGTACCTGCTGTGCATCCTCCATAGTCTCCTATATCAACTATGCATCCTACACCTGCTGTGCGTCCTCCATAGTCTCCTATATCAACTATGCATCCTACACCTGCTGTGCATCCTCCATAGTCTCCTATATCAACTATGCATCCTACATCGGCTGTGCATCCTCCATAGTCTCCTATATCAACTATGCATCCTACACCTGCTGTGCGTCCTCCATAGTCTCCTATATCAACTATGCATCCTACACCTGCTGTGCATCATTGTGATCATATACCTGTTATAAGTCTTTAGCATCACATGTACCTGTTGTGCATCATCCATAGTCTCCTATATCAACTATGCATCCTACACCTGCTGTGCATCCTCCATAGTCTCCTATATCAACTATGCATCCTACACCTGCTGTGCATCCTCCATAGTCTCCTATATCAACTATGCATCCTACACCTGCTGTGCATCCTCCATAGTCTCCTATATCAACTATGCATCCTACATCGGCTGTGCATCCTCCATAGTCTCCTATATCAACTATGCATCCTACACCTGCTGTGCGTCCTCCATAGTCTCCTATATCAACTATGCATCCTACACCTGCTGTGCATCATTGTGATCATATACCTGTTATAAGTCTTTAGCATCACATGTACCTGTTGTGCATCATCCATAATCTCCTATATCAACTATGCATCCTACACCTGCTGTGCATCATTGTGATCATATACCTGTTATAAGTCTTTAGCATCACATGTACCTGTTGTGCATCATCCATAATCTCCTATATCAACTATGCATCCTACACCTGCTGTGCATCCTCCATAGTCTCCTATATCAACTATGCATCCTACACCTGCTGTGCATCCTCCATAGTCTCCTATATCAACTATGCATCCTACATCGGCTGTGCATCCTCCATAGTCTCCTATATCAACTGTGCATCCTACACCTGCTGTGCATCATCCATAGTCTCCTAGATCAACTATGCATCCTACACCTGCTGTGCGTCCTTCATAGTCTCCTATATCAACTATGCATCCTATACTTGCTGTGCATCATTGTGATCATATACCTGTTATAAGTCTTTAGCATCACATGTACCTGTTGTGCATCATCCATAGTCTCCTATATCAACTATGCATCCTACACCTGCTGTGCGTCCTCCATAGTCTCCTATATCAACTATGCATCCTACACCTGCTGTGCATCATTGTGATCATATACCTGTTATAAGTCTTTATAACCATATGTACCTGATGTGCATTTCCCATAGTTCTCCATTTTAATTATTCCTAATGTGCAACGTATACCTGCTGTGCATTTTCGTGATCGCATGTACCTGCTATGCACCTTTTAACCATATAAACCTGCTGCAAATCTTCCATAGTTACCTATATAAACTGTGCATCCTATGCATAATATACCTTCTGTGCATCTTCCATAGTCACCTACATTACCTGTGCATCCATGTTCACCTACATTACCTGTGCATCATGTGCAAACTATACCTGCTGTGCACCTTTATGATGACATATACCTGCCATGCATTCTTAGGGTCACATACCTGCTGTATATCTTTGTAATCACATACACCTGCTGTCCATCTATATGACAATATTCAGCTTTTGATTAGCTTTGAGGTCACTTATGGCTTTTGTGCATCTTTATAATCACTTATTTCTACTATGCATCTTTGTAGTCAAATGTACCTTTGCTGCAACCTTAGGGTCACCTGTACCTGCTGTGCATCTTCTGTGATCACCTAATCCTGTTGTGCGTCGTCTATGATCATATATACCTTCTGCATATATTCTACAATCACATATTACTACTGTACCTCTTTATGATCACCTATACCTGTTGGGCATCTTCCATGATAACCTAAGCGTGCTGTGCATCTTCTATGATCACCTATACCTGCTGTGCATCTTCCATGATCACCTATACCTGCTGTGCATCTTCCATGATCACCTATACCTGCTGTGCATCTTCCATGATCACCTATACCTGCTGTGCATCTTCCATGATCACCTATACCTGCTGTGCATCTGCCATGATAACCTAAGCCTGCTGTGCATCTTCGATGTTCACATATCTCTCCTGGATATTTTCCACAATCACCCATACCTGCCGTGCATTTTCCATTATAACCTATACCTGCTGTGCATCATCCATGATAACCTATACCTGCTGTCAGTGCTGTGCATCTTTCATAATCACATATACCTCCTGCATATCTTCCACAATCACCTATACCTGCTGTGCATCTTCCACAATCACATATACCTGCTGTGCATCTTCCACAATCACATATACCTGCTGTGCATCTTCCATGATAACCTATAACCGCTGTGCATCTTCCATGATCACCTATACCTGCTGTGCATCTTCCATGATAACCTAAGCTTGCGGTGCACCATCACATATCTCTCCTTGATATCTTCCTCAATCACCCATAACTGCTGTGCATCTTTATGATTACCTATACTTGCTGTGCATCTTTATGATCACCTATACCTGCTGTGCATCTTCCATGATAACCTAAGCTTGCCTTGCTTCTTCCATGATCACATATACCTCCTGCATATCTATCCTCCATAGTTCCCTATACCCCTTTGTACAGCTTTCTGGTACTTTGGAGCACACTTGATCTTGGAGTTTCCTGCTTCCTCTATTAGCTTTGTTCCTCTCCCTCCTTCTGTTTCATCGTTAGCAGATGTTTTACTCAGTATTTACTTTAGGAAATGTATCATTTTTGTGAGTTCTGATACATTGTTGCCATCTAAACAAGGGATGGAATGATACTATTGACGTAAACATAAGAAGCTCTTCTATGACTAAGCAGTAGTATGGCTGTAATGTAAGCTCCATGTGTCTCCAGGAAGGGGTATGATGGGGCATGTGCCAGTGTGCTTCATGCCAAGGAGGCGCCAACGTGCCACTTTGGCTTGGCCAGGACATCTAGGGCCACAGACCACAAGATCTAACTCTGCAGACTGGTGGCCCTATAGGTTCTGGCCATGTATAGGGAGGGTCTTGGGGAAGTGCCCACAATGTAGAGACCTCAGGACCCCATTGAACATCACATGGGCCATTAACGTCCTATAATTTGCCTCCATTTTTTTTCGATTCTTCAGATGAGGACAATCTGATCTGTTTCAGATGTGATGACAAATTGCCCCTATTATCTCTCATTTTACAAGGAGCAGCTACCGTCTATAATAACCTCAGTATATTTTCAGCTTTTTGGCAGGTGGCGGTGATGTACCTGCCCGGTACCATGTGACGGAGGGGGGAAAATCTGTGTACTTGCAGACCCTTGTTCTTATTTTCTGCAAATCCTCACAACTTTTAACCCAATCGCTACCATATGTCTTAAAGCAGTTATGTTCAGTGTATTTAATGTGCTGAAGGGCGCTCCCTGCTGGCCACTGCTGTTTATTGTTTTTAAAGCATATGTTTCCTATTAGAGAATACTGCTTTTATGTAAGAAAAATAGTTCTTGCTAGTAAAAAAAAAACACATTTCAGTAGAAATGATATCAAAAGAAATATTCTTTTATACAGTAAATACTTTAGACAGCCAAGTACTGCTGACACTTGTTGCTTAACAGCCAGAAATCCACACAACGGCTAATAACCGGAATAAATGATATACAGGTATGTTAATATAGATTATGAATCTGCATAAAATGCTACATTACATGTATTATTCACCAGAGCTGCACTCACTATTCTGCTGGTGCAGTCACTGTGTACATACATTACTGATCCTGAGTTACCTCCTGCATTATACCCCAGAGCTGCACTCACTATTCTGCTGGTGCAGTCACTGTGTACATACATTACATTACTGATCCTGAGTTACCTCCTGCATTATACCCCAGAGCTGCACTCACTATTCTGCTGGTGCAGTCACTGTGTACATACATTACATTACTGATCCGGAGTTACATCCTGTACTGTACCCCAGAGCTGCACTCACTATTCTGCTGGTGCAGTCACTGTGTACATACATTACATTACTGATCCTGAGTTACATCCTGTATTGTACCCCAGAGCTTCACTTACTATTCTGCTGGTGCAGTCACTGTGTACATACATTACATTACTGATCCTGAGTTACATCCTGTATTATACTCCAGAGCTGCACTCACTATTCTGCTGGTGCAGTCACTGTGTACATACATTACATTACTGATCCTGAGTTACATCCTGTATTATACCCCAGAGCTGCACTCACTATTCTGCTGGTGCAGTCACTGTGTACATACATTACATTACTGATCCTGAGTTACATCCTGTATTGTACCGCAGAGCTGCACTCACTATTCTGCTGGTGCAGTCACTGTGTACATACATTACATTACTGATCCTGAGTTACATCCTGTATTATACCCCAGAGCTGCACTCACTATTCTGCTGGTGCAGTCACTGTGTACATACATTACATTACTGATCCTGAGTTACATCCTGTATTATACCCCAGAGCTGCACTCACTATTCTGCTGGTGCAGTCACTGTGTACATACATTACATTACTGACCCTGAGTTACATCCTGTATTATACCCCAGAGCTGCACTCACTATTCTGCTGGTGCAGTCACTGTGTACATACATTACATTACTGATCCTGAGTTACATCCTGTATTATACCCCAGAGCTGCTCTCACTATTCTGCTGGTGCAGTCACCGTGTACATACATTACATTACTGACCCTGAGTTACATCCTGTATTATACCCCAGAGCTGCACTCACTATTCTGCTGGTGCAGTCACTGTGTACATACATTACATTACTGATCCTGAGTTACATCCTGTATTATACCCCAGAGCTGCACTCACTATTCTGCTGGTGCAGTCACTGTGTACATACATTACATTACTGATCCTGAGTTACATCCTGTATTATACTCCAGAGCTGCACTCACTATTCTGCTGGTGGAGTCACTGTGTACATACATTACATTACTGACCCTGAGTTACATCCTGTATTATACTCCAGAGCTGCACTCACTATTCTGCTGGTGCAGTCACTGTGTACATACATTACATTACTGATCCTGAGTTACATCCTGTATTATACTCCAGAGCTGCACTCACTATTCTGCTGGTGGAGTCACTGTGTACATACATTACATTACTGACCCTGAGTTACATCCTGTATTATACTCCAGAGCTGCACTCACTATTCTGCTGGTGCAGTCACTGTGTACATACATTACATTACTGACCCTGAGTTACATCTTGTATTATACTCCAGAGCTGCACTCACTATTCTGCTGGTGCAGTCACTGTGTACATACATTACATTACTGATCCTGAGTTACATCCTGTATTATTCACCAGAGCCGCACTCACTATTCTGCTGGTGCAGTCACTGTGTACATACATTACATTACTGATCCTGAGTTACATCCTGTATTATACCCCAGAGCTGCACTCACTATTCTGCTGGTGCAGTCACTGTGTACATACATTACATTACTGATCCTGAGTTACCTCCTGCATTATACCCCAGAGCTGCACTCACTATTCTGCTGGTGCAGTCACTGTGTACATACATTACATTACTGATCCGGAGTTACATCCTGTATTATACTCCAGAGCTGCACTCACTATTCTGCTGGTACAGTCACTGTGTACATACATTACATTACTGATCCTGAGTTACCTCCTGCATTATACTCCAGAGCTGCACTCACTATTCTGCTGGTGCAGTCACTGTGTACATACATTACATTACTGATCCTGAGTTACATCCTGTATTATACTCCAGAGCTGCACTCACTATTCTGCTGGTGCAGTCACTGTGTACATACATTACTGATCCTGAGTTACCTCCTGTATTATACTCCAGAGCTGCACTCACTATTCTGCTGGTGCAGTCACAGTGTACATACATTACATTACTGATCCTGAGTTACCTCCTGTATTATACTCCAGAGCTGCACTCACTATTCTGCTGGTGCAGTCACTGTGTACATACATTACATTACTGATCCTGAGTTACATCCTGTATTATACCCCAGAGCTGCACTCACTATTCTGTTGGTGGAGTCACTGTGTACATACATTACATTACTGATCCTGAGTTACCTCCTGTATTATACTCCAAAGCTGCACTCACTATTCTGCTGGTGCAGTCACTGTGTACATACATTACATTACTGATCCTGAGTTACATCCTGCATTATATTCCAGAGCTGCACTCACTATTCTGCTGGTGGAGTGTGGGAGATATTAAGAATAGGGGGGGTGGGGTACAATATGGATAGGAGCAGTGTGGTTGAGAGATTATGGAGAGAGGCAGTGTGGGGTGACATTATGAAGGGGGCAGTGTAGGTGTACACTATGGGGAGGGGCAGTGTGGGGGGACATTATGAAAGGGGCAGTGTGGGGACATTACGGAGAAGGACCGTGTGGGGAAATTTTATAGAGCGGGGTAGTGTGAGAGGAATATTTTCTGCAGTTAACACAGTGAGGGGCAATTGTTTATTCAGGGGAACAGCATGGGAGACATTTTTATTCATGGGGCAGAATAGTGATACTTTTATTTTTAAGGGCACCTTGTCAGGAAGTGCAGTTGAAGGCTGAGAAGAGGGAAGTTTTGGGAGATTAGCTCTGGGCGTGGAATTTCATCATGGCATCTGTACTATGACAAAAGGTAACTATAAGGTACCTGGATGTAAATGTTTATTAGTGATACTGACAATGTCTCATCAAACGTTCCTGTATGGTCCGAAGTCTGATGACTAGTCACAACAACTTCCAGTATCTCCTTACTATTGTTAAGGATCTAATGGGATTTTAAGGTTCACGTGACGCAAGTGTATATGGGGATGACCTGAAAATGCAGTTGATCACTGTACTAAGCTTGGTGATATATTCATGTACTGATGGTAGTTCTGGTACAGTATTCATGTACTGACGGTGGTTCTGGAGCTGCATTCATGTACTGAAAGTGGTTATGGCACTGTAATCATGTACTACCGGTGGTTATGGCACTCTGTTCATGTAGTGACAGTGTTTCTGGTCCTGTATTCATGTATTATCTGTTGTTATGGCACTGCATTCATGTTCTGACGGTGGTACTGATGGTGGTTCTGGCACTGCATTCATGTACTGACGGTGGTTCTGGAGCTGTATTCATGTACTGACGGTGGTTATGGCACTGTAATCATGTACTACCGGTGGTTATGGCACTCTGTTCATGTAGTGACAGTGTTTCTGGTCCTGTACTCAAGTATTATCTGTAGTTCTGGCACTGCATTCATGTTCTGACGGTGGTACTGATGGTGGTTCTGGCACTGCATTCATGTACTGAGAGTGGTTCTGGTGCTGCATTCATGTACTTATGGTGGTTCTGGCGCTGTATTCATGTGCTGACAGTAGTTCTGATCATGCAGCAATCCATAACGTGCTTCATGTTGAAAATGAAAAGTCCTCAAAACTTAGTTTTGAGATTATGAGGTGGATTTGGTTGAGTTTCTACTCCAAACACTCAGTGTAAGTTTGGGTGTGTTCACACTGGTTTTTGGAAACAGAAACTTAGCAGAAACTGCACAAATCTTTCTCAAATACTCAACACTTGTTTCTGATGATGTCTTGCTGCATTGACAGTGGTTCTGGTAATGTACTCATGTATGTACCCCTTTGAATTTTTTTGCAGTCCCCTCGGATTGGTTTAGCATGACAGTGTGACCCTTAAACCCAAAAATCTTGTTCACCTCTGCAATAGAATAAGTATGCAATGCCTATACACTACCGTTCAAAAGTTTAGGGTCACCCAGACAATTTTGTGTTTTCCATGAACACTCATACTTTTATTAATCAAATGAGTTGCCAAATGAATTGAAAATCTAGTCCAGACATTGACAAGGTTCAAAAAAAAGATTTTTATTTGAAATAATAATTTTCTCCTTCAATCTTTGCTCCCTTTGCAGCAATTCCAGCATTGCAGACCTTTGGCATTCTAGCAGTTAATTTGCTGCGGTAATCTGGAGACATTTCCCCCCATGCTTCCAGAAGCCGCTCCCACAAGTTGGTTTGGTTGATGGGCACTTTTTGGCACCATACGGTCAAGCTGCTCCCACAACAGCTCAATGGGGCTGAGATCTGGTGACTGTGCTGGCCGCTTCATTACAGATAGATACCAGCTGCCTGCTTCTTCCATAAATAGTTCTTGCATAATTTGGAGGTGTGCTTTGGGTCATTGTCCTGTTGTGGTATGAAATTGGCTCCAATCAGGTGCTGTCCACAGGGTATGGCATGGCGTTACAAAATGGAGTGATAGCCTTCCTTATTCAAAATCTCTTTTACATTGTACAAATCTCCCACTTTACCAGCACCAAAGCAACCCCAGACCATCACATGACCTCCACCATGCTTGACAGATGGCGTCACGCACTCTTCCAGCATCTTTTCAGTTGTTCTGCATCTCACAAATGTTCTTCTGTGTGATCCAAACACCTCAAACTTGGATTCGTCTGTCCATAACACTTTTTACCAATCTTCCTCTGTCCAATGTCTGTGTTCTTTTGCCCATATTAATCTTTTCCTTTTATTAGCCAATCTCAGATATGGCTTTTTCTTTGCCACTCTGTCCTGAAGGCCGGCATCCCGGAGTCGCCTCTTCCCTGTAGACGTTGACACTGGCGTTTTGCGTGTACTTTTTAATGAAGCTGCCAGTTGAGGACCTGTGAGGCATCGATTTCTCAAACTACAGACTCTAATGTACTTGTCTGGTTGCTCAGTTGTGCAGCGCAGCCTCCCACTTCTCTCTCTACTCTGGTTAGAGCCTGTTTGTGCTCTCCTCTGAAGGGAGTAGTACACACCATTGTAGGAAATCTTCAGTTTCTTGGCAATTTCTCGCTTGGAATAGCCTTAATTTCTAAGAACAAGAATAGACTGTCGAGTTTCACATGAAAGTTCTTTTTTTCTGGCCATTTTGAGAGTTTAATGGAACCAACAAATGTAATGCTCCAGATTCTCAACTAGCTCAAAGGAAGGTCAGGTTTATAGGTTCTCTAATCAGCCAAACTGTTTTCAGCTGTGCTAGCATACCTGCACAAGGGTTTTAATAATAATAACTCCAAATAACTGTTTTTTCAGAGTGCAAGTCAGGAGCTTTAAGATCGTCCTCCTCTTAGACAGCGCCTCCCCTGCGGAGCCTAATAAGTCACATGACTCCCATACAGCACTTACATTCCCTGCCTGGCTCTCTATTAGAGTCACTCTTTCCTTACACAACAGTTTTCATGATTTGATTTTAATTAAACAAGGATGAGTAAGTAAAAAAAAAAATCATTAATTTTTTTGGCAAATTTTGAGCCTGCGAACACATTTTCTGCAAATCCTGTCCTGCACATTCCCATATGACAGTGCTCTTTTCCAGTTGGCTGGGGCAGCCTGGTCTTACTGGTGGTGACCCATGTGCCACTGACCATGTGTGCGGAATTTATTTCCACCGCTAGCCTTGGCGCTGGATCCGACAGATGCTGCCGCGGAGTAAACGAGCTGATCGGATAGGATTTGGCACCTCAAAACAATAAAATAAACAGCTAATGGCCTAACACTGCAAACCTACACAAATATTTTCCCCAGCATTCAGCCTACAACAGCTCGGTAAACACAAACAGCCCCGGACAAGCGCTGCGCAGACTAATAACGCGCGCCCCGAGCCAAATTTGTCATACAAATTGAGTCTTCTCTTAGAAGAAAAAATGTTCTAGATTTTCCTTTTGTTTTTTCTTACTACCTTCCGTTACAGTTACATAACTCATCATTAGGGCGATTAGAATGACTACGGAGAGAGAGTAGATGGAAATAATGAGGAGTAGTAGACGCATACGGAAATATCGAAGAAAATTCTAAACATCTGCGCATTCGAAAAGAAAAGCCACATTGTGTCGAGAGCAAAATATCACTCGCTTGCTTCCGCTTATGGATTTTTTTATGCCACGGTCACCAGTGCCAACGGCTGAGCTGTGGTCATCCGCCACAGCACGTGCCATAACAAAAGTGAGCGTTTATGAGCGCCACCTAGTGGTTAATCCCCGCCACTACATGAAAATGGAAATTCTAGAACTAGAGTTGAGTAAAAAGATTAGCAGGACCTTGGTCAAACAGCCACATCAGCACCAGACCAGAGCTCTGCCAACCTCCTGGCACCTCTTCTGATTAGTGTTCCTGGGATGACATCATACTTGCGTCACGTCACAACGATGACATCGCTCAAGTCCTACTAGATAAAAGTGGTGCGGAAGACAAGTGGAGGTAGGAAAGAATTTCCAGGGCTCTGAACTGTTGGCCGCTTGTACATGATGTTTTTGCTCAACTCTATCTAGAAGGGATTGTTCTGTAAACAACATATATCCCCTATTGACATGTATGATCGTTAGGGGTCTGACCACTGAGACCCCCACTGATCACAAGAGCATGGATCCCGCCATGTAATTGAAATATTATACAGCCTGAGATGATCCTGAGAATAAGTGAAGAGCTGAGAATTTGGCTTCTGAGACCACAAATGGTCCTGAGAGTAAGTGAAGAGCTGAGAATTTGGCTTCTGAGACCCCCAATAGTGATGAGAATGAGTGAAGAGCTGAGAATTGGGCTTCTGAGACCACCAATAGTCCTGGGAATAAGTGAAGAGCTGAGAATTTGGCTTCTGAGACCCTCAATGGTGGTGGGAATGAGTGAAGAGCTGAGAATTTGGCTTCTGACACTCCCAATGGTGCTGAGAATAAGTGAAGAGCTGAGAATTTGGCTTCTGGGACCCCCAATGGTGCTGAGAATGAGTGAAGAGCTGAGAATTTGGCTTCTGAGATCACCAATAGTCCTGAGAATAAGTGAAGAGCTGAGAATTTGGCTTCTGAGACCACTAATGGTCCTGAGAATAAGTGAAGAGCTCAGAATTTGGCTTCTGAGACCCTCAATGGTGGTAGGAATGAGTGAAGAGTTGAGAATTTGGCTTATGAGACCACCAGTGGTGGTGAGAATAAGTGAAGAGCTGAGAATTTGGCTTCTGAGACCACTAATGGTCCTGAGAATAAGCAAAGAGCTGAGAATTTGGCTTCTGAGACCCTCAATTGTGGTGGGAATAAGTGAAGAGCTGAGATTTTGGCTTACGAGACCACCAATGGTGCTGAGAATGAGTGAAGAGCTGATTTTTTTGGCTTCTGAGACCCTCAATGGTGGTGGGAATGAGTGAAGAGCTGAGAATTTGGCTTCTGAGACCACTAATAGTCCTGAGAATAAGTGAAGAGCTGCGAATTTGGCTTCTGAGACCACCAATGGTGGTGAGAATAAGTGAAGAGCTGAGAATTTGGCTTCTGAGACCACTAATGGTCCTGAGAATAAGCAAAGAGCTGAGAATTTGGCTTCTGAGACCCTCAATTGTGGTGGGAATAAGTGAAGAGCTGAGATTTTGGCTTACGAGACCACCAATGGTGCTGAGAATGAGTGAAGAGCTGAGAATTTGGCTTCTGAGACCCTCAATGGTGGTGGGAATGAGTGAAGAGCTGAGAATTTGGCTTCTGAGACCACTAATAGTCCTGAGAATAAGTGAAGAGCTGCGAATTTGGCTTCTGAGACCACCAATGGTGGTGAGAATAAGTGAAGAGCTGCGAATTTGGCTTCTGAGACCACCAATGGTGCTGAGAATGAGTGAAGAGCTGAGAATTTGGCTTCTGAGACCCTCAATGGTGGTGGGAATGAGTGAAGAGCTGAGAATTTGGCTTCTGAGACCACTAATAGTCCTGAGAATAAGTGAAGAGCTGATAATTTGGCTTCTGAGACCACTAATGGTCCTGCGAATAAGTGAAGAGGTGAGAATTTGGCTTCTGAGACGCTCAATGATGGTGGGAATGAGTGAAGAGCTGAGAATTTGGCTTCTGAGACCCCCAATGGTGGTGAGAATGAGTGAAGAGCTGAGAATTTGGCTTCTGAGACCCTCAGTGGTGCTGAGAATGAGTGAAGAGCTGATAATTTGGCTTCTGAGACCACTAATGATCCTGAGAATAAGTGAAGAGCTGAGAATTTGGCTTCTGAGACCCTCAATGGTCCTGAGAATAAGTGAAGAGCTGAGAATCTTGCTGCTTAGACCCCCAATGGTCATGTGAGTGAAGCGGTAGTGAGCATGTGCGACCACTGCTCCATTACCGGCCTATGGGAGTAGTGGTCAGTAATTTTTCACTCATACAAGGGACTTTCGGCCCCTTATTTTCGAGATCAGTGGGGTTCTCATCAGCCAGACTCGCAGCAATCATACTTTTCTCATCTATCCTGCGGGTAGAGGTTACCTCGTCTAGGCAAAAATTTAGTAAAACTGGGTGACAACTTCGGCAGGAGCAGAAGTGGTGGAACAAGAGCTGTCAGCCTTGGCCTAGAATTTTTAACCCCTTATATCGTCACAGATATTTTAGCCTTGCCATACAGCGTTAGTGATCGCTTTCGACAGTCTTCGATGACCATGTCGCCCTCACGTTTCAGAACCTGAATCCTATGGGGGGGGCGGGTATCGAAATGCTGATTTTTAACCAATATTTATGCAATTAATTCGGCTGATGTCTTGATTAGATGATTAGTGTTGTTTCCATGACGATGCCAGCAATGGTCGCATCACGGATTTCATCGCCTCTTCGCGCTCGTGCAAATCAAACACATCTGTGACACCAGTAAGCCCCCTGTCTAATTAAAGCTCGCGGTATCGTCACACCTGACTGTGCTCCTGAGTGACAGCGGGAAATACAGATATAGCCTTATCTATAGGATTATAGCGCTATTTAATAAAGTTGCCTCCTACCCCCGGAGGAGCAAGGGACGGACGAGGGAGGAGACACCCCAAAATGTCCACCGTCAGAGGAGCCTCACTGCCCTCACAGCACACAGCAGAGGTTAAATAAGCGTCTTTAGGACCCAGTGCCCGACAGTTGTAATTTTAGGCAGTGTATGGCGGTGTAATGTCATTTTTGTATTTTTGGAAATATATGGCTGTTTTATTTGACCATTGTATGACATTTGTGATGCCATAATTTCTGTTACCACCATGTATTTGTAGTCTTATCTCAGCAGTGTATAGTGGTATTATTTGGGCAAAAGCTTGACGATAGTATTCATGCATGATATGGCGGTATTACTTGTGCATTGTTTGCTGAATGCTCTGGAAATTTCATTGCATGATATTGCAATCTGTGGCTGGTGTCACGGTGTTATTTGTGCACTGTATGATGGTATTATTTATGCATAATTTTTATCTATTTATTGCATTGAGTTTTAATTAGGCTTTCTTTTTACTTGGGCACTGTATGATTGCAGCCATGTTATGTTTGCTCTGCCTGGCAGTGTTATTTATGCACTGTATGATGTTGGGAATTGTGCGACATTGCAATTTGTGCACTGTGTGATGTGTTATTTGGGCATTCCGCCGTGCTATTTGTCCATTTTATTAAACTTTTATCGGGGTATTGCAGGATCTTTTTATTTGTACCCTTTATGATCACATTATTTGTGCGCTGTATGGTGGTATTATATGGGAATTGTACAGTTTTGCTATTGTGCATTGTTTGGTGGTATTATATGGGAGTTTTATTGTTTTACTATTTGTGCATTGTATGGTGGCATTATATGGGAGTTTTATTGTTTTACTATTTGTGCATTGTATGGTGGCATTATATGGGAGTTTTATTGTTTTACTATTTGTGTATTGTATGGTGGCATTATATGGGAGTTTTATTGTTTTGCTATTGTGCATTGTATGGTGGCATTATATGGGAGTTTTATTGTTTTGCTATTGTGCATTGTATGGTGGTACTATATGGGAGTTTTATTGTTTTGCTATTGTGCATTGTATGGTGGCATTATATGGGAGTTTTATTGTTTTGCTATTGTGCATTGTATGGTGGTATTATATGGGAGTTTTATTGTTTTGCTATTCTGCATTGTATGGTGGTACTATATGGGAGTTTTATTGTTTTGCTATTTGTGCATTGTATGGTGGCATTATATGGGAGTTTTATTGTTTTGCTATTTGTGCATTGTATGGTGGCATTATATGGGAGTTTTATTGTTTTGCTATTTGTGCATTGTATGGTGGTATTATATGGGAGTTTTATTGTTTTGCTATTTGTGCATTGTATGGTGGCATTATATGGGAGTTTTATTGTTTTGCTATTTGTGCATTGTATGGTGGCGTTATATGGGAGTTTTATTGTTTTGCTATTTGTGCATTGTATGGTGGTATTATATGGGAGTTTTATTGTTTTGCTATTTGTGCATTGTATGGTGGCATTATATGGGAGTTTTATTGTTTTGCTATTTGTGCATTGTATGGTGGTACTATATGGGAGTTTTATTGTTTTGCTATTTGTGCATTGTATGGTGGCATTATATGGGAGTTTTATTGTTTTGCTATTCTGCATTGTATGGTGGCATTATATGGGAGTTTTATTGTTTTACTATTTGTGTATTGTATGGTGGCATTATATGGGAGTTTTATTGTTTTACTATTTGTGCATTGTATGGTGGCATTATATGGGAGTTTTATTGTTTTGCTATTCTGCATTGTATGGTGGTATTATATGGGAGTTTTATTGTTTTGCTATTCTGCATTGTATGGTGGCGTTATATGGGAGTTTTATTGTTTTACTATTTGTGTATTGTATGGTGGCATTATATGGGAGTTTTATTGTTTTACTATTTGTGCATTGTATGGTGGCATTATATGGGAGTTTTATTGTTTTGCTATTCTGCATTGTATGGTGGTATTATATGGGAGTTTTATTGTTTTGCTATTCTGCATTGTATGGTGGTATTATATGGGAGTTTTATTGTTTTACTATTTGTGCATTGTATGGTGGCATTATATGGGAGTTTTATTGTTTTGCTATTCTGCATTGCATGGTGGCATTATATGGAGTTTTATTGTTTTACTATTTGTGCATTGTATGGTGGCATTATATGGGAGTTTTATTGTTTTGCTATTCTGCATTGTATGGTGGTATTATATGGGAGTTTTATTGTTTTGCTATTGTGCATTGTATGGTGGTATTATATGGGAGTTTTATTGTTTTGCTATTGTGCATTGTATGGTGGTATTATATGGGAGTTTTATTGTTTTGCTATTCTGCATTGTATTGTGGTATTATATGGGAGTTTTATTGTTTTGCTATTCTGCATTGTATGGTGGTATTATATGGGAGTTTTATTGTTTTACTATTTGTGCATTGTATGGTGGCATTATATGGGAGTTTTATTGTTTTGCTATTCTGCATTGTATGGTGGTATTATATGGGAGTTTTATTGTTTTGCTATTGTGCATTGTATGGTGGTATTATATGGGAGTTTTATTGTTTTGCTATTGTGCATTGTATGGTGGTATTATATGGGAGTTTTATTGTTTTGCTATTCTGCATTGTATTGTGGTATTATATGGGAGTTTTATTGTTTTGCTATTCTGCATTGTATGGTGGTATTATATGGGAGTTTTATTGTTTTGCTATTTGTGCATTGTATGGTGGCATTATATGGGAGTTTTATTGTTTTACTATTTGTGCACGGCATGTTGGTATTATATGGAAGCTGTATTGTTTTCCTTTTTGTGCATTGTATGGTGGTATTATGCGAGAATTGTATGGAATTATAATTTATGCTGTACTTTTTGCTATTTGTGTACTATGTGGTGATATTATTTGTGCACTGCATGTTTCTTTTATTTGTGTACTTTATTTATGAACTGCATGATTTTGTATCCTGTGCACTTTATGATGACTTTATATGTGCAGTGCGTGGTGCTCTTATTTGTGCATTGTATGGTGGTATTATTTTTGCTCTGCATAGTGCTGTTATTTGTGTACTGCACAGTGGTATTATTTAGGAATTTGCAAACGCATGATATTATTTGTGCCTGTATGGTGTTACTATTTGAGAATTGCATTACTATGTGATGCTCTTATGTTTTTATTGTATGGTGGCGGATTTGGACTGGCCCACCAGAGGACTGGAGAAACCTCCGGCGGGCCCTGGCGTTTTCTTCAGGAGAGTTCATAGTGCAAACTTTGCAGCCGCTCTGGGGCTCTTGAGTTGGGAGAAAGGTGGGCCCTCAGAATCAAATCCTCTGGTGGGCCCCATGTTCTTCAGTCTGACACTGCATGGCTATGGCGGTATTATTTATGCACTGCATAGTGCTGTTATTTGTGTATTGCATGGTGGAATTATTTAGGAATTCCATGGTTTTATAATTTGTGCACTGTGTGATCGTATTACTTCTTATTAAACAGGAGATCAATATGTAGAGAAACCAGAAACCTACCGGACTTGCCTGACATACATACATCCCCATCCGTGAATCTAGACCTTTCTCCTGCATGTTATGCTTACAATATGAAATCATATTATATCCAATTATCCAGAAAAATTCAGTTTTTATTGTTGCTGCTCTCTTTGTAGTTTTTCTGCAAGAGCAGCGCAGACCTAGCAAGGAGCCGGCTGTGATCTCAGATCAGAGAGTCTCCACTTTCAAGGGAACCTTCCTGTTTTGGTCGCTAATGATACAGTTGTGTCTCAGTTCTGCTTCTACCGGTTCGGCTTCCACAAGTCTTTTCTTATAAAACGGACCCGGACTTTATGTCAATGTTTTATTTCCAATTAAAGAGATTTAAATTCAATTACACTATATGGAAAAATGTATTGAGCCCACGACTTAAATCTTTAATATGGGTTTTTCTTTCAGTCCCATTGCCCCGGTGTATATCATCCGGCCTCATTTCCCCGGTGGACTTCATCCAGCCCTATTGCCCCAGTCTATAACATCTGGCCCATAGCCCTTGGTGTATAACATCCGGCCCCATTGCCCTCGGTGTAAAACATCCGGTCTCATTGCCCTTGGTATATAACATCCGGTCTCATTGCCCTCGGTGTATAACATCCGGCCCCATTGCCCTTGGTGTATAACATCCGGCCCCATTGCCCTTGGTGTATAACATCCAGCCCCATTGCCCCAGTCTATAACATCTGGCCCATAGCCCTTGGTGTATAACATCCGGCCCCATTGCCCTCGGTGTAAAACATCCGGTCTCATTGCCCTCGGTGTATAACATCCGGCCCCATTGCCCTCGGTGTAAAACATCCGGCCCCATTGCCCTTGGTGTATAACATCCGGCCCCATTGCCCTCGGTATATAACATCCGGTCTCATTGCCCTCGGTGTATAACATCCGGCCCCATTGCCCTTGGTGTATAACATCCGGCCCCATTGCCCTTGGTGTATAACATCCAGCCCCATTGCCCCAGTCTATAACATCTGGCCCATAGCCCTTGGTGTATAACATCCGGCCCCATTGCCCTCGGTGTAAAACATCCGGCCCCATTGCCCTCGGTGTAAAACATCCGGTCTCATTGCCCTCGGTGTATAACATCCGGCCCCATTGCCCTCGGTGTAAAACATCCGGCCCCATTGCCCTCGGTGTAAAACATCCGGTCTCATTGCCCTCGGTGTATAACATCCGGCCCCATTGCCCTTGGTGTATAACATCCGGCCCCATTGCCCTCGGTATATAACATCCGGTCTCATTGCCCTTGGTGTATAACATCCGGCCCCATTGCCCTTGGTGTAAAACATCCGGCCCCATTGCCCTCGGTGTAAAACATCCAGTCTCATTGCCCTCGGTGTATAACATCCGGCCCCATTGCCCTCGGTGTATAACATCCGGCCCCATTGCCCTCGGTGTATAACATCCGGCCCCATTGCCCTTGGTATATAACATCCGGTCTCATTGCCCTCGGTGTATAACATCCGGCCCCATTGCCCTTGGTGTATAACATCCGGCCCCATTGCCCTTGGTGTATAACATCCAGCCCCATTGCCCCAGTCTATAACATCTGGCCCATAGCCCTTGGTGTATAACATCCGGCCCCATTGCCCTCGGTGTAAAACATCCGGCCCCATTGCCCTCGGTGTAAAACATCCGGTCTCATTGCCCTCGGTGTATAACATCCGGCCCCATTGCCCTCGGTGTAAAACATCCGGCCCCATTGCCCTCGGTGTAAAACATCCGGTCTCATTGCCCTCGGTGTATAACATCCGGCCCCATTGCCCTTGGTGTATAACATCCGGCCCCATTGCCCTCGGTATATAACATCCGGTCTCATTGCCCTTGGTGTATAACATCCGGCCCCATTGCCCTTGGTGTAAAACATCCGGCCCCATTGCCCTCGGTGTAAAACATCCAGTCTCATTGCCCTCGGTGTATAACATCCGGCCCCATTGCCCTCGGTGTATAACATCCGGCCCCATTGCCCTCGGTGTATAACATCCGGCCCCATTGCCCTTGGTATATAACATCCGGTCTCATTGCCCTTGGTGTATAACATCCGGTCTCATTGCCCTTGGTGTATAACATCCGGTCTCATTGCCCTTGGTGTATAACATCCGGCCCCATTGCCCTTGGTGTATAACATCCGGTCTCATTGCCCTTGGTGTATAACATCTGGCCCATTGCCCCAGTATATAACATCCGGCCCCATTGCCCCTCGGTGTATAACATCCGGTCTCATTGCCCTTGGTATATAACATCCGGTCTCATTGCCTCTGGTGTATAACATCCGGCCCCATTGCCCCTCGGTGTATAACATCCGGCCTCATTGCCCTTGGTATATAACATCCGGTCTCATTGCCTCTGGTGTATAACATCCGGCCCCATTGCCCCTCGGTGTATAACATCCGGCCTCATTGCCCCTTGGTGTATAACATCCGTCTCCATTGCCTCTGGTGTATAAAATCCAGCACCATTGCCTCTGGTGTATAACATCTGGCCTCATTTCCCCTCGGTGTCTATCATCTGGCCTTATTGCCCCAGTGTATAACATCCCACCCCATTGCCCCTCGGTGAATAACATCCGGCTCCATTGCCCTAGTGTATAACTTCCTGCCCCATTGCCCCCGGTGTATAACATCCAGCCCCATTACTCCCGTGTATAACATTCGGAATAATTACCCCTGATGTATAACATCTGGCCCCATTGCCCCCAGTGTATAACATCTGGCCCCATTGCCCCCAGTGTATAACATCTGGCCCCATTGCCCCGGTGTATAACATCTGGCCCCAATGCTGCCATGGTTCCCCACCAGTCTCTTCACTTCCTTTATGGTTTGACCTGGCCAGTGACCACTCCAGTCAATTACCCTACTGATCCCCCACCATTCCAGGACCGATGCTGCCTGGGTCACTCCAAGTTTCTATATTTCATGTTTACTCAGGATGGCCAGGTATACTCTCCAGTCAATCACCTTACTGACCCCCCATCACTTCTACGCCAATGCTGCTTAGGTCCTCCACCAGTCTCTTCACTCCTTGTTTGGTCCAGATGGGCATGTGACCACTCCAGCCAATCACCTTACTGACCTGCCACACTTCCTGGTCTCCCGCCAGTCTCTTTACCTACTTTTCGGTCCAACTGGACATGTGACAACTCCAGCCAATCACACGATTGGTAAAGTGAATACTAAATATTATTTTTTTTATATAAACAAAATAATGCCCGATAAGCACTTAAAATTAATAATCTAGAGTCTGAACATAGAGTACGGCCTCAATTCAGTGTAATTGTTCCTAATGTGATTTACTGGAATTTCTCTTTAAATATTAACTCCACCCGGAATTTTTTATCTCCTTCTGCTTTTTTTTCCCCAGGTTCTTGAGATCCACAAAGCCAATTCTTCTAGTTATTTCTGGTATAATCTATTCTCCTGTTCGTAAAAGTGAATAAGTAGATGTTAATGTGACCCGTAAGTGTAGAACTAATGGATGACTCTACTCAGAGGTGTAAATTCTTGAAGGATCTTCCCCAGAGGATCTTAGAAAGAAAAACAAAGAATTTTTTTGGCTCTTTCAGCCTCTTATCCAACTCTGTCCAAGGATTTTTTTTTTTGTTAACCCGTTGTCAATTTTCCCATTATCTCTTCCATTTATGGAGTAACAGATGTTTGGGCAACCGGTCAATGTTTTGAATATGATGTTTTTCTATAACAAAAACTTTTTTTTTTTGCTAACCCGAGCAGGAAAATAATCAGAGCACGGCAGTGAAAGCCAAGAAAACAGATGTGAAAGGGAGCAGTGAAGAAGACGCTACATTGAAGCCACGCTCTGTAGATAATGCTCCGCAACCCTGCTGGCTTTTCATGAGTTTTCTGACATCAGGAACCGAGGAGAAACCAGAGAAATAATTGTAAAGTGTTTATGTTCAAGAGCCTCTGAAGACCACAATCAGCAAAATGGAATTTAAAACCCGATTCAGCGAAAGATGCAGGTGGAGGTTGAAGTCCATCTGTCTCGTGGAATCGTTGGAACACTCAGGAATATTCTCTCAGAACCCGGAATGTAGACATTCTGTAAGGTTGAATTTAGCTCTAAATTGTGACGATGAACTCAAAAAATTCCGACAAACGTGGTCGTCAACCAGATGTGCTTGACATTAAGGTTTTGCAACTTTTCCAAACCAGATCCCTCGACGCGCCATTCTCACCTTCTTAGCACCCTTTACATGCTTCTTCTACATGGAGGTTTCAGAGAATTTTTGATCAACTCTAAAATTCTAACAAACGTGTCCTCTGTTGTCCAGATCCACTTGACATCAAGGTTTTGAAACTTTTCCATGCCAGATCCCTCGATGCGCCATTCTCACCTTCTTAGCACCCTTTCCATGCCTCTTCTACATGGAGGTTTTGGAAAATTTTTGATGAACTCAAAAATTCCAACAAATCTGGTCCTCTGTTGGCCAGATGCACTTGACATCAAGGTTTTGCAACTTTTGCAAGCCAGATTCCTCGACGTGGCATTCTCACCTTCTTAGCACCCTTTCCATGCCTCTTCTACATGGAGGTTTTGGAAAATTATTGATCAACTCAAAAATACCAACATGGTCCTCTGTTGGCCACATGCACTTGACATCAAGATTTTGCAACTTTTCCAAGCCAAACCCCTTGACGCGATATTCTTGCCTTCTTAGCATCTTTTCCATGCCTCTTCTACATGGAGGGTTTGGAAAATTTTTGATCAACTCCAAAATTCCAACAAATGTGGTCATCTGTTGGCTAGATGCACTTGACATCAAGGTTTTCCAACTTTTCCAAGCCAGACGCCTCGACCCGCCATTCTTACCTTCTAAGCACCCTTTCCATGCTTCTTCTACATAGAGGTTTCGGATAATCTAACAGATCTCCCCATTTTTCTACGAGGTTCTTGGACCTTCCTGGGAAATTTTCAAGTGTTAGGAATTAGTGATGAGCATACGTGCTCAGATAAGGTGTTATCCAAGCATGCTCGGGTGCTAACCGAGTGTAGTTTTCGAGCACGTCGAAGACACTCGGTTAGCACCCAAGCATGCCGAGATAACACCTTATCCCAGCACACTTGCTCATCACTATTAGGAATCAATAATGCCGCCACATTGTCACCTATTTGGTGACCAACGGCAATATAAAACATGGACAAAAGGGGCAATTGCCCCACAGCCTCACTTACCCCCTCCACCACCACCAAACCACACTGAAGCTTAAAATTTTGTACTCCATTGGGGAACTGAGACATCCTGATCCAAAAGATTGTTCAACGCACTCATTGTATGACAGTGTCGGTGTATGGTGTTGTTTGCACACTATTGGGTGGTATTATTTCTACACTGCATGGCAATATAATAGGGGCGCTTCTATTATTTTACAGCTGTAAACTGTTATTAGTTGAGCACTACATGGTGGTATTATGTGGAGATTGGTAGTATCATTTTATAACGGTAGATTGATGTTATTTGTGCACTGTATGGCCGTATTTTATATGGTGTTATATTTAGAACTGTAAGCAGATATTTGTGTACTATGTGGTGGTACTATATAGACACAATCTGGTGTTATTACATTTGAACTCTATAGTATAGCAATATTATTTAGATACTGTATTGCGGTATTATGTGGACACTGTCCGCAGTTATTATTTTTTAACCCTATGGTAATAATATTTGGGTAGGTCGTTGAAACAGATTATGTTTTTGAACCGTATTTGTATGGCTGTATTAAATGGACACTTGTGTTATTATACTTGAGATGTATGACGGTTTTATATGGGCGCTTTACGGGATTATACATGCCCTGTACGGTAGATTTTTTTGGAGCAATCCATGGTGATATTATAAAAGCACTATATGGTGGCTTTTATGCACACTGTATAGTGGTAATATATGCTCACTGTACGGCGGTATTTTAGGCAGTATGTGGTTCTTTGTGCACTGTATAGATGTATTATTATTCAGCACCATGCTGCTTTGAGACGGGGTAGGAGGTTAAAACTTCTTTCGATTTTGGACAAGTTTTTTTCTCCACCACAACTTAGCGCTGAATAAGGAATGAAACAAGCAGATGTATCTCAGGGTCATTAATCTTAAAAGTCCAAAAAGAATCTAAAATTTGACGATTTAGTAAAGTTTGTGAATCTAAAAGAAACGTGTTAGAGCAGAAACGGGGTCCGAGATCACAGATGTGCTCGCTAATAAGACGCTGGGAATATTGCGAGTGGCGGCTGAGCATAATATCAGAACAATACAGCTCCTAATAACGGCGGCTTGTGACAAGCAACAAAAAATAATTGTGCCTGAAGGAAACATTTCTCATGTTCAGTATCAGTCAGCAAAAAATGATAGGAGTGGGACGGAAGCTAAATGACACGTCTCAGTGTTATACCTCGCCGGGAGTAATGTGACACGACGGGTGCGCAGTCACCGGGAGGAGCGCCGCCAATGTCACCCCAAAATCAGGTGTCTACAGTGGAAAAGATGAGAGCTGGTAACATCAGAGTCTGCTCCGACAGATGATAGATACAAAATTAGAATATCATCAAAAAGCGAATTTATCTCAGTTTTTCAATGCAAAAAGTTAAACTCCTATATTACATAGAGTCATTACAAACAGAGTGATCTATTTCATGTGTTTATTTCTGTTAATGTTGATGATTTATGGCTGACAGCCAATGAAAACCCAAAAGTCATTTTCTCAGTAAATTAGAATTAACAAAAAACACCTGCAAAGGCTTCCTAAGCGTTTAAAAAGGTCCCCTAGTCTGTTTCAGTAGTCTCCACAATCATGGGGAAGACTGCGGACTTAACAGAGTGATCCATTTTACGTGTTTATTTCTGTTAATGTTGATGATTATGGCTTACAGCTAATGAAAACCCAAAAGTCATTATCTCAGTAAATTAGAATAAGTAACAAAAAACACCGGCAAAGGCTTCCTAAGCGTTTAAAAAGTCTGTTTCAGTAGCTCCACAATCATGGGGAAAACTGTTGACTTGACAGAAGACCAGAAGGCAGTCATTGACACACTCCACAAGGAAAGTAAATTTTGCATTTCATTTGGAAATCAAGATCCCAGAGTCTGGAGGAAGAGTGGAGAGACTACAATCCAAGCTGCTTGAGGTCTAGTGTGAAGTTTCCACAATCAGTGATGGTTTGGGGAGCCATGTCATCTGCTGGTGTAGGTCTACTGTGTTTTATCAAGCTCAAAGTCAGCGCAGCCGTCTACCAGGACATTGTAGAGCACTTCATTCTTCCCTCTGCCGACAAGCTTTTTGGAGATGGAAATGTCATTCTCCAGCAGGACTTGGTCCCTGTCCACACTGCCAAAAGTACCAATACCTGGTGTAAAAACAACAGTATCACTGGGCTTGATTGGCAGCAAACTCTCCTGACCTTAAGCCCATAGAGAATCTATGGAGTATTGTCAATAGGAAGATGAGACACCAGACCCAACAATGCAGATGAGCTGAAGGCTGCTATCAAAGCAACCTGGGGTTCCATAACCCCTCAGCAGTGTCAAAAGCTGATCGCCTCCATGTCGCGCCGCATTGATGCAGTAGTTGATGCAAGAGGAGCCCTGACAATGTATTGAGTGCATTTACTGTCCATCGCTCACACTCCATGTAAGTAACCGGAAGGTTCCTATACATTTTTGATAAAAGGCCAAAAACCCAATTACATCACTTCTTAATGCCTCTGGGGACGATACTCAGGAAGTTCTTTGACCATTCCGGGAGATCTTGTTGGAAGACGACATTACATTTTGGCATTTTCACATAGAATGAAATATATTATTGATTTTTTTTGGTGGTTGCATTAGTCACTGACTATGAGGAGCAAATAATCCCCACAGTCGTTCATCCTCTTAATGGAACGAGGCCAAGAATTAATGTTTTGCTTTTAGGAGAACATATAATGTTCTGGGTAATGGATTCTATCGTCATTTTTTTATATATACCATTAAATGTATGTTGGCGTCCTACAGCCTGGAGTGATTTGTGATGAGCGCGGTTTTTTTTTTTTTTACCAATGAAGGCATAATTTTATGGAATGGGGGCAGAAAGCACATCGCATCGCTTCACACTTATCTGATCATTACTCTATATGGCTCCATAAAGACATCAAGGAAACACTGGATCCTTACGAGAACGAAGCGAGTGAATTTCTGCATTTTACCATCTCAACTGGTTCATTTCTTCACAAATTTTTATGTCTCAAGTTTTCAGATACATTGCTCCAAATCTACTGCATAGATATAGATTTAACCCCTTCACGACCTGTGAATCCGTCTCAGATTGGGTGCTGATGTATGGAGCAGGCTCAGGAGCTTAACCCGCAACACACACAGCAGGTGACGGCTGTGTCGTACAGCCAGCAGAGATCGGAGCCAGTTTAACCTTTTTAATTAGTCCGTTCGTATCCCATACAGAAATATGGGGTAGAAATGGGTGACCAATGAGGTTGGCTCGGCTACTGAAGGTCCCTACCATCACATACTTGGTCTCCCTTTAAAACTCAACCTGTTGCTAGTCTTCATAAAAGATCGGTATTTTTTCTATATGCTGCAGGATGTAGTATAAGTGGCCACATGACTGGAGGTTTAAGTCACCAATTTTCTATGTAAATATATTTCCAATTTCCATCAACATGTTTTGCCACAATAAGGTTGCGAAGGTCTTGAGACAGTTCACTGGTTGTACTCATCATGAGATGTTTCTTGTGTGTCACCTTAGTAATGAGACACCTTTTTATAGGCCATCAGTTGAACCAGCTGTTATTATTTATCACTGAGTGTCAGGGTTGCTTTCTAGTTACTGATTTCAGCTGGTGTCATGACTTTCCATAGATTTTTTGCACCTCTCTTTCTTCATATGTTCAATTCTTTTTCACTGTGTCATTTTCCATTATTACACATAATTTATAGACATCCCTGGTTTGATTTCTTTGCCTGTGTGGATTGGATGACTTATTACGGACATCTGCAGAGGATTTCATGTCAATAGCACCTTTAGAAATAGGCTTTCTTAGAAAATTGGTGACATGTTCAATACTTATTTCACCCACTATATAAAGGTGCTATATTTTAAATCTGAAAATTAGGAAATTAAAATACATGAATAAAAAGCATACAGTATTTGGTTTCAATGCACCTGTAAGAATTCCGATTAAAACTTATAATTCATTAGACCATACCTAAAAGGCTTAAAAGAAAAAAAGAAAAATTCCAGAATTCACAAAATGAAATAAAAAGTGGTCAACACTTTATATATTTACCCCACTATGGTGTAAATAAAAAATACAGGCATTAGATAGATAAATAATAGATAGATAAGTAATAGTCAATAGATAACAGATAGATAGATAGATAGATAGATAGATAGATAAAAAATAGTAAATAGAAGATAAATAATAGATAATAAATAGATAATAGATAGATAGATAATAGATAAATAATAGATAGATAGATAGATAGATAGATAATAGATAGATAATAGATAGATAGATAGATAGATAGATAGATAGATAGATAGATAGATAGATAGATAATAGATAGATAGATAGATAATATATAAATAATAGATAGATAGATCATAGATAAATAATAGATAGATAGATAGATAGATAGATAGATAGATAGATAATAGATAGATAGATAATATATAAATAATAGATAGATAGATAGATAATAGATAGATAGATAATAGATAGATAGATAATAGATAAATACCGTATATACTCGAGTATAAGCCGAGATTTTCAGCCCAAATTTTTGGGCTGAAAGTGCCCCCCTCGGCTTATACTCGAGTCACGGTAGCGGTGGGGTCGGCAGGTGAGGGGGTGAGGGCGCTGGGGTATACTTACCTAGTCCCAGCGATCCTCGCGCTGTCCCTGCCGTCCCACGGGCTTCGGCGCTGCAGCTTCTTCCTCTCTTCAGCAGTCACGTGGGACCGCTCATTACAGAAATGAATAAGCGGCTCCACCTCCCATAGGGGCGGAGCCGCTTATTCATTTCTCTAATCAGCGGTGCCGGTGACCGCTAATAGAGAAAGAAGCTGCGGCACCGAAGACAGGAGGGGACAGCGTGAGGATCGCCAGGACTAGGTGAGTATAGCATATTCACCTGTCCTCGTTCCAGCCGCCGGGCGCCGATCCATCTTCCCGGCCGGCGCCTCCATCTTCCCGGCGTCTCTGCTCTCTGACTGTTCAGGCAGAGGGCGCGATGACGCATATAGTGTGCGCGGCGCCCTCTGCCTGATCAGTCAGAGCAGAGACGCCGGGAAGATGGAGGCGCCGGAACGAGACGCCGGGAGCTGCAATCAAGGGAGGTGAGTATGTGTTTTTTTTTCTTTATTGCGGCAGCGGCGGCGGCAGAGATTTATGTGGAACATCTATGGGGCACAATGAACGGTGCAGAGCACCGTATATGGCACATCTATGGGGCACAATGAACGGTGCAGAGCACCGTATATGGCACATCTATGGGGCACAATGAACGGTGCAGAGCACCGTATATGGCACAGCTATGGGGTACAGTGAACGGTGCAGAGCACCGTATATGGCACAGCTATGGGGTACAGTGAACGGTGCAGAGCACCGTATATGGCACAGCTATGGGGTACAGTGAACGGTGCAGAGCACCGTATATGGCACAGCACAGCTATGGGGCACAGTGAACGGTGCAGAGCACCGTATATGGCACAGCACAGCTATGGGGCACAGTGAACGGTGCAGAGCACCGTATATGGCACATCTATGGGGCACAATGAACGGTGCAGAGCACCGTATATGGCACAGCTAGGGGGCACAATGAACGGTGCAGAGCACCGTATATGGCACAGCTAGGGGGCACAATGAACGGTGCAGAGCACTATATGGTTCACACCTATGGGGAAATATGAATGGTGCAGAGCACTATATGGCACAGCTATGGGGAAATAATGATCTATTTTTATTTTTGAAATTCACCGGTAAATGCTGCATTTCCACCCTAGGCTTATACTCGAGTCAATAAGTTTTCCCAGTTTTTTGTGGCAAAATTAGGGGGGTCGGCTTATACTCGGGTCGGCTTATACTCGAGTATATACGGTAATAGATAGATGATAGATAGATAATAGATAGATAGATAGATAGATAATAGATAGATAGATAGATAGATAGATAGATAGATAGATAGATAGATAGATAATAGATAAATAATAGATAGATAGATAATAGATAGATAGATAGATAGATACTAGATAGATAGATAGATAATAGACAAATAATAGATTGATAGATAATAGATAAATAATAGATAGATAGATAATAGATAAATAATAGATAGATAGATAGATAGATAGATAATATATAGATAGATAATAGATAGATAGATAGATAGATAGATTTATACTCTGAAGAGGTGGAGTGTGACCCAATATTCCGTGTTTGATGTTTTCTTCTTCTGCTTTGTTCTCCGCCTCATCAGACCGTGCCGTAGACATAACACCGTATATTATTATCACCTAGAATATTTCTTAAAATGTTGAAATAATATTTTTTTTACATTCTGTTTCCATAAATTCCAAATATTCCATTTCCCAGCAGGCAACCTTACACTTTCCTTTCCAAACGCTGAAAGCGAATCAAGGTGTCAAATGTAATTTATCGTCCAAACTTTTTAGAGACTGCAGAAAGCCGAACTTCATAATCAGGCCCTGCGTGAGCCCTACTACTGCCCCTTTGCCTTCCCGCGTCAGGACTTTCTGTGGTTTGGACTCGATGAGTCACATTTAGATTTTGATTGAATTTTTGGTTGTCAGACGGAGGATAACACAAGTGGTTTTCATATCGTGTTATGTCCGTAGTGACGCATCATAGGAACCACAATAGTCAAGCAGCTGGGTGGAAGAAATGGTCTTCCTCAGATATTGGCCAAGTCTGCGTCACGTGCGTATACATGGACAGACGTGGTCACGAAACCTTTATATACTAGCTAGATCATCATGACCCTCAACAGAGGCGGCAAAATTTAAGGACTGGCATCATTTTAAAATGTTTTTTTTTCTGCTTCGAGTCAACTATGGAGCTTTTTTTTTCAAGCAAAATGACCTCTAGAATTGACATGGCGCCTATTTTTCCACTTGGAAAAAAAACATCATCGTGTGCACTACATGGGTGTCATAGTATGGATCAGAGAATCTGGAGTCGGGGCAGATCCATAAGGGTTGGAGCACATGGCTCTCTTAGGAGGGCAGCCAGGAGAATAGGAGGAGGAATAGAGGCTTAATTGAGAGTGAGGCTATAAAAGAGTCAGCAGGGGACAGAGTAAATTAATACGCTTTGAGACTGGTATTGTAAATGATCCCACCCGTCTGCCCTAGAAATCTCTAGATAAAGTTAGGCAATTGGACAGGAGATCAAAATGGGGCTCCTTTCACCTGAAAGGGAGCCTCGCTAATCATGATAGCCTTGTGGTAGGTGGAGGTTCCTTGAGTTAGTGGTAAATTGTGTGTGGGAGTTCTTGGAGTGGGTGGTAAATTGATGATGGAGGTTCTTGGAGTTGGTGGTAAATTGATGATGGACGTTCTTGGAGTTGGTTGTAAATTGATGATGGATGTTCTTGGAGTTGGTGGTAAATTGATGATTGAGGTTCTTGGAGTTGGTGGCAAATTGGTGATGGAAGTTCTCGGAGTTATTGATAAATTGGTTGTTGAGGTTCTTGGAGTTGGTGGTAAATTGATGATGGAGATTCTTGGAGTTGGTGGCAAATTGGTGATGGAGGTTCTTGGAGTTGGTGGTAAATGGTTGGGGTGGGTCTTGATGTTGGTGGTCAGTTGGTGGCGGGGGGTTCTTGGAGTGGGTGGTAAATTGGTGATGGAGGTTCTTGGAGTTGTTAGTAAATTGTTGAGGTGGGTCTTGGTGTTGGTGGTCCGTTGGTGGTGGGCGGTTCTTGGAGTTGGTGGCTAATTTGTTTGTTTTTGGTTCTTGTAGTTAGTTGTAAATTGGTGATGGAGGTTCTGGGAGATGGTGGTAAATTGTTGATGGAGATTTCTTGGAGTTGGTAAATTGGTGATTGAGGTTCTTGGAGTTGGTGGTAAATTGATGATGGACGTTCTTGGAGCTGGTGGTAAATTGATGGATGTTCTTGGAGTTGGTGGTAAATTGATGATTGAGGTTCTTGGAGTTGGTGGCAAATTGGTGATGGAAGTTCTTGGAGTTATTGATAAATTGGTTGTTGAGGTTCTTGGAGTTGGTGGTAAATTGATGATGGAGGTTCTTGGAGTTGGTGGCAAATTGGTGATGGAGGTTCTTGGAGTTGGTGGTAAATGGTTGGAGTGGGTCTTGGTGTTGGTGGTCAGTTGGTGGCGGGGGGTTCTTGGAGTGGGTGGTAAATTGGTGATGGAGGTTCTTGGAGTTGTTAGTAAATTGTTGAGGTGGGTCTTGGTGTTAGTGGTCCGTTGGTGGTGGGCGGTTCTTGGAGTTGGTGGCTAAATTGTTTGTTTTTAGTTCTTGTAGTTAGTTGTAAATTGGTGATGGAGGTTCTGGGAGATGGTGGTAAATTGTTGATGGAGATTCTTGGAGTTGGTAAATTGGTGATTGAGGTTCTTGGAGTTGGTAAATTGGTGTTTGAAGTTCTTGGAGTTATTGATAAATTGGTTGTTGGGGTTCGTGGAGCTGGTGGTAAATTGATGGGAGATCTTGGACGTGATGGTAAATTGGTTGTTGGGGTTCTTGTAGATAGTGGTACATTGGTGGGGGGATTTTTGGAGTTTGTAATAGATTGGTGGTAGGAGTTCTTGGAGTTGGTGGTAAATTGGTTGGGTGATTCTTGGAATTGGTGGGAAGCTGTTGGAAGTTATTGAAAGTGGTAGTAAATTAGTTGGGAGATCATGGAACTGGTGTTAAATTGGATGTGGGGGTTCTTGGATTTACTGGTAAATTTTTGATGGAAGTTCTTGGAGTTGGATATCATCCCCTGAAAAAGGTTTGTATTTTCAACAAGTAGAACCCAAGTATCTTACTGGAGGACCCAACTGTGTAATGCTTAATTTCCCCTGTGTGGGCGCTGCAAAGAAATTGAACAGTGCACTAGTCTCCAATGCTGATTGAATCTGATCACTGAGGGTCCCTAGGAGATATTCCAGGCCTGTATAATTTTGCGTTTCCAGCTGAGGATGTGATAAATGATTCATTTTCTTCAGCCCTTGCTTTCATGTATGGACACAGCAGATATGAAAACACTACTAATGCGCTTCCCATGGACTGCTTTGTGCGGCGGTCCCTCCGGCTGTACAGATGACCCACTTATTTAGTGCAATGATTTCTACGTCTGGTGTTTGGATCTTCCAGATTTGCTGCACTTATACACAAACAAGTCCCCGCTCCTATATATAGCTAAGAAACGCCTGTGTAACGTGGGGCACCATATTGATCGAAAGGGAAACAAATCTATATTCTCTAGGACCTGAATATTAAGGTATAAATTACTTTCCTGCTCAGCTTAACGATATAAGACAGCACGCCGAGAAATAAAATGGCTTTTTAAAAAAAAAAAATGTAAAAAAATGAACAGAAAATCAATCAATTTGGAGACGTCAGGAGCTGATAACATGCAATGAAGAATCCACATTCACAGCATCGGAGAGGGAGACGAATCACTGACCTTCAGATAGTCTGAATTATCAGACATTTTGGATTATCGAATGGTGAGAAGAATCACCTGTAAGGTTAAATGATTTATGGGAATAGAAAGACGAAAGGAAAGGAAGGGAGACTACCGGTGGGTTTGTCTAATTCATGTGTTATTGACCCCACAATACGGAGGATGGGATTCTGGGAAGATGCAGGAAAAATCTGTGGAGGACTATAATCTATGGAGGACTATAATATATGGAGGATTGTAATCAATGGAGGACTATACTATATAGAGGACTGTAATCAATGGAGGACTGTAATCTATGGAGGATTGTAATCAATGGAGGACTGTAATCAATGGAGGACTATACTATATGGAGGACTATACTATATGGAGGACTGTAATCTATGGAGGACTGTAATCTATGGAGGACTATAATCTATGGAGGAAAGTAATCAATGGAGGACTATACTATATGGAGGACTGTAATCAATGGAGGACTATAATATATGGAGGATTGTAATCTATGGAGGACTATAATATATGGAGGACTGTAATCTATGGAGGACTATAATATATGGAAGACTGTAATCAATGGAGGACTGTAATCTATGGAGGACTATAATCACTGGAGGACTATACTATATGGAGGACTGTAATCTATGGAGGACTGTAATCTATGGAGGACTATAATCTATGGAGGAAAGTAATCAATGGAGGACTATACTATATGGAGGACTGTAATCAATGGAGGACTATAATATATGGAGGATTGTAATCTATGGAGGACTATAATATATGGAGGACTGTAATCTATGGAGGACTATAATATATGGAAGACTGTAATCAATGGAGGACTGTAATCTATGGAGGACTATAATCACTGGAGGACTATACTATATGGAGGACTGTAATCTATGGAGGACTATAATATATGGAGGACTGTAATCTATGGATGACTATAATATATGGAAGACTGTAATCAATGGAGGACTGTAATCTATGGAGGATTGTAATCAATGGATGACTGTAATCTATAGAGGACTATAATATGTGGAGGACTGTAATCTATGGAGGACTATAATATATGGAGGACTGTAATCAATGGAGGACTATAATATTTGGAGGACTGTAATCTATGGAGGACTGTAATCTATGGAGGACTATAATATATGGAGAATTGTAATCAATGGAGGACTGTAATCTATGGAGGACTATAATCAATGGAGGACTATAATATATGGAGGACTGCAATCAATGGAGGACTATAATATTTGGAGGACTGT